>NC_079224.1:11305587-11350587 GCF_029633865.1 Lampris incognitus | reverse complement strand
GGTGTCTCCCCGCCTGCCGCCCAATGACTGCTGGGATAGACTCCAGCATCCCCACGACCCTGAGAGCAGGATAAGCAGTTTGGATAATGAATGAATGGATGGATGGATGGATGGATGGATGGATGGATGGATGGATGGATGGATGGCCTACACAGCCTCTCACCAGGCTGTGTAGGCCATAATTCTCATCATGGCCTACATGGCCTGATGAGAGGCCGTGTATTATGAATTATGGCCTAAATGGCCTTAAGAGAGGGTGTTGGCCACAGTTCTCAGCTGCACTCTCTCACACACTATTTAGCCCTGTGATGGCCTGGCGGCCTGTCCAGGGGGTCTCCCCGCCTGCCGCCCAGTGACTGCTGGGATAGGCTCCAGCATCCCCACCACCCTGAGAGCAGGATAAGCAGTTTGGATAATGAATGAATGAATGGATGAATGGTGGAGAGAAGAGTACACTAATGGGGCACGGAGAGGGCCACACTGCAATACCAGCAAAACACAACCAGAGTCGAGGCTGCCCAGATCTGCTGCCTGTCCCCATTAACTCCTTGTAAACACTTTCATCATCAACACACTTTCACGACGGACTCTTTTGTACCCCCCCCCCCCACACACACACACACTTTTTCTCCCCAATAGTACCCGGCCAATTACCCCACTCTTCCGTCCACCCCCTCTGCCGATCCGGGGAGGGCTGCAGACCACCACATGCCTCCTCCCATACACGTGGAGTCGCCAGCCGCTTCTTTTCACCTGACAGTGAGGAGTTTCACCAGGGGGACGTAGCGCGTGGGAGGATCACGCTATTCCCCTCCAGTTACCCCTCCCCCCCCCCGAACAGGCACCCCGACCGACCAGAAGAGGCGCTAGTGCAGCGACCAGGACACACACCCACATCCGGCTTCCCACCCGCAGAAACAGCCAATTCTGTCTGTAGGGACGCCTGACAAAGCCGGAGGTTAACACGGGGATTCGAACCGGCGATCCCCGTGTTGGTAGGCAATGCAATAGACCGCCGCAGTACCCGGACGCCCTCTTTTTGTATTTCTAAACGACACGCAAACACTTTTCAAGCTAACACCAGTGCAGGCAATCCTGCAAATGCAGTGTGCCGATGGGTTAAAACAGCACTGCAGCTACAACCACGCTGACGCCGTCAGTCATGGCGGGGGAAGGCGGAGGAGTCACCTTTCCTCTACTCTCACCACGGGCTGAAGGGCCCCTGACGAGCACATTTAATCTAGTCACGTGACGTGGCGCAGCCTGAGCCAGCAGACACCTGTCCACGATGGCACGGCCCTTTGTAAACAACCCACGGGTGTGTGAGAGACGGGGAGACTGACAGAGTCAAGATTACAAGACAGGCAGACTTGGCTGAATGAATCAAAGACGGACCAAACCAGCTGCAGGGTCTCCAGACTGTGTGAGGATCAGAATCTGTTTGTTGTTATTTTTTGTTTTAAGGTGTAACACAACAACCAAGATGCTGCACGAGCAGTCTCCTGAGGTCTCCACAACCGTCTCTGCCGACTCGACTCCGGTCCAGGGTACGTTGTTCATCTGCCTTTGTTAACCTGCCTCCCTTCTGGGATATAGATCGAGAAGAAGGTCCAGAACCCCGATTCATCCTGTTCTTGTATCCCGAGAGGATTTGAACACATATATTCTGGACCGGTATAAAATAGGAAAGAGGTGGAGGTGCCAGAGGGAAACTCATAAATGGCTGATGTGATGTTGGAAAGAGCAAAAAAAAAAACCCAAAACAGCAGCATGGGCATGGATGCGGCTGGTCCTCGGGGAACTGGCCTGCTGCTTGTGGGACTACCCTGCGGTGTGTCTCCTGGCTCAGGATGTCTGGATACAGCTTGCTTGCTGCCTGACTGTGTGAGCGGCGAGCAGTTACCACGCCGGCGAGAGCCGTGTCTCCCAGAGAAGACCCGAGTCGTGTCTGCATCACATGGACCCAGTTAGCACGCCAGTCCATCAGTCCCACAGTCCATCAGTAGTAACTACCTTCCTTCGCTCTTTCACTTAGTGCAATCAGTGTGTTACTTCTGTCACCATCCATCTGTCCATCCCCTTCATCTCCGATCAGAGCCTCTCTCCTCTCCTCTCCTCTCCTCTCCTCTCCTCTCCTCTCCTCTCCTCTCCTCTCCTCTCCTCTCCTCTCCTCTCCTGTACTTTCGCTCTCCTGTGCTCAGGGTCCATTAGCATAGAGCCCTAATGGAAGAGAGGAGCTGGAAGAAGTGTCCTCAGCAGCCCCGCTGGGCCCCGTCTGACAGCACCTTAAGAGACAGGCTGAAACTGGGGCATCCGGGTAGCGTAGTGGTCTATTCCGTTGCCTACCAACACAGGGATCGCCGGTTCGAATCCCCGTGTTACCTCCGGCTTGGTCGGGCGTCCCTACAGACTCAATTGGCCGTGTCTGCGGGTGGGAAGCCGGATATGGGTATGTGTCCTGATCGCTGCACTAGCGCCTCTTCTGGTCGGTCGGGGCGCCTGTTCTGGGGGGAGGGGGTACTGGGGGGGGGAATAGCGTCATCCTTCCACACGCTACATCCCCCTGGTGAAACTCCTCACTGTCAGGTGAAAAGAAGCGGCTGGTGACTCCACATGTACGGGAGGAGGCATGTGGTAGTCTGCAGCCTTCCCCGGATCGGCAGAGGGGGCGGAGCAGCGACCGGGACGGCTCGGAAGAGTGAGGTAATTGGCCAAGTACAATTGGAAGGAAAGACGGGGGGGGGGCTTAAATGTAGGAAGGGACGCCACAGACAGGGGCGTAACTACCATATATACAGGTTATGCAGCTGTATAGGGGCCCGCGATGATATGGGCCCCGCCCCACACGTCCGAATATGGCCACGGCCGGTAGCGCGGCTGCACGCGGCCCCGCGTAGCGAGCCATATAGGCATTCTCCGTTATGGTTTTTACATGAAGTAGTCTGTAGCAATCTGTAAACTATGAAACATGATAAATAAACTAAAACGATTCAATTAAACGAATGAGAGCTTCTTATTTTGGTATATTTGTCATAATTTTACACATAATATGCAATGGTTGCTGGGTAATACTGCATGCGTGTTGTTGTTGTCCAATGTCCAGTCTCAATTCGATCACGTGACGAGACTACTTTCCTCAACACTTCCGGTGACTGTTGCAACTGCAGAACGATCATTTTCAAACCGGAAGCTCATCAAGTCGTGTCTGAGGGGCGCGGCGGCGCGGGACCGTTTGTCTGCCGTCGCCAGCCTCTCAATTGAGAATGCGCGTGCCCGCCAGCTGGAGCTTAATGGTTTGATTGGCGGCTTCGCGCAGCGAAAAGCCGGGAGAGCGCACCTATGACGTCAGCAGAACGTATTTATTATTTGCTTGACTCGTCGGTGTTACGTTCTCATGTGTGTTTAGAGGTGATCGGACCTGTTGCTGTAGGGCCCGGTGCTGATTCGTCACGCCGCTGGCCACAGGGGACACTTTGCCTCTTAAAAACTCCCCTCTACGTCTCTCGGCGTCGTTCAGAGCAACAACCACCGAGTAACAACATAAGTTAAAAAACAACAACAACAACAACACCTTGTGAAGGGGAACCGTGTCTCGAGCCCGGCTCCTGCACCAGCGGTCTCTTGGCGTCAACCTTCAACCCTCGCGACGCCCACCTCACAGGACCGTGCCAGCGCGCGTGACGCGGGTTTTGACATGTGCCGCTCATCAGCCCCCTACCTCACCGCCTACGTTCCAGCACGAGCTCTTTCGGGGGGGGGTTGCCTGGACACGGCCGTAAACACCACAGGAAGTATCTGGTCCCGTCTCATCTCACCCCCGCTGAACCCCTGCACCTCCCGGTCGGGTAGGACCTGCTGCCAGGCGGCGCACGGGGAAGACAACAGGGACCGACAAAGCCCCGACTCTTCTTCTGCAGAGGTTTGAGCTTTTCATGTGGCACGCTGTCCTGGTGGTTTTCATGTGGCGTGCTGTCCTGGTGGTTTTCATGTGGCACCGCTGTCCTGGTGGTTTTCATGTGGCGCGCTGTCCTGGTGGTTTTCATGTGGCACCGCTGTCCTGGTGGTTTTCATGTGGCACGCTGTCCTGGTGGTTTTCATGTGGCGTGCTGTCCTGGTGGTTTTCATGTGGCACGCTGTCCTGGTGGTTTTCATGTGGCACGCTGTCCTGGTGGTTTTCATGTGGCACCGTTGTCTCGCAGACGAGAAGAAATTCCACTTCACAATAGGAAAGGTAGATACTCCAGAATAGAAAGTTCAGGCATCTAAATTGTAATAAGATAATTCTATCTGCTAGTTCTGGGGGCGTCCGGGTAGCCGCTTAGCGGCCTGTCTATTCAGTTGCTTACACGGGGATCGCCGGTTCGAGTCCCCGTGTTGCCTCCGTCTTGGTCGGGCGTCCCTACAGACACAACTGGCCGTGTCTGCGGGTGGGAAGCCGGATGTGGGCATGTGTCCCGGTCGCTGCACTAGCGCCTCCTCTGGTCGGTCGGGGCACCTGTTCGGGGGGGGGTGGGTGGGGGGCAACTGGCGACTCCACATGTCTCGGAGGAGGCATGTGGTAGTCTGCAGCCCTCACCACCCTCATCAGAGGGGGTGGAGCAGTGACCGGAATGGCTCGGAAGAGTGGAGTAATTGGCCAGATACAACTGGGGGGGGGGGGGGGATTCTATCTGCTAATTCTATCTAATACAAATTATGCAAAACTGTCCCTAGGTGGGTGGGTGTGTGTGGGAGGGCTGGGGGGGGGGCTATGATGGCCTGGCGGCCTGTCCAGGGTGTCCCGGTATCCCCGCGACCCTGAGAGCAGGATAAGCGGTTCGGATAATGGATGGATGGCGCAGCATTTATCTACAGAGAAAGCCCCCCAGCACTGAATATCCCCTCAAGAGAGTCACAAAGTGAAACGTCAGAGGTAGCAACCCTCCGCACCACGGTGGCGGTATGTGCCAGGACGGTGGAAACCGCTGCTATCGCGATAACCTCCGGGACAGAAATAAACCGAGACCCGCGAGCCAGCGGCCAGCGGGTCTTCTTATCCCTGCACGTTACACTACCCCCCTCCTTCGGGAAGCGCGTCCCCGCGCTTAAGCATATCAGCTCCTTCACGCCTCAGGGCGCCTACGCTTCCGATGGCCTTACGGTCGCTCCATCCCACTTCTGACACCAATGTAGCGAATTCGGGGGGACAACGCAACCACAGGAACTGCCGCGGCCGGGAGGCGAACCCGTATCGCCCGCACCGCAGGAGACGTCGCTAACCGCTCGACTAAAGGGTCAGACTCTGGAGCCAGCGGGTCTACTTAACATCTCTGGATCGCTCTGCGCATTGCATCAACCCTCTCAGTTACAGCTGCCTCTGCTGAGCCAAGTTATTCAATGCTTAAGCTCATTAAAAGATACCTGCGCTCATCAACGGGACAGGAACGTCTAAGCGGTCTTGCTGCCATCAGCATCAATGCAGAACTCGCTCAGAAGCTGTCATGTGATGACTTAATTAACGATTTTGCAGCCAGGAAATGCAGATGTGTGCGTCTGTAGCTCTTCCTGCAACTGCTGAAAATGCCTGTTCTGTAGTGCAATATATAGGCCCAGTAGTGGATCTGGAGATTTTTTCCTGGGGTGGCTACAGGGGTGGCAAGACTGTGTCCCAGAGGTGGCAGCTGCCACCCCTTGCCACCCTGTAGATCCGCGCCTGTGAAGGGGGGGGGGATTCTAAATCGGCGACTTCTGTTTGAGATGAGTTTAGTGCGGGTCTCATTGACCGTCACCATGCATGTACATAAAATATACTTTAAAAACATATTATCTGATTTATAAATGGGGTGGCAACAGGGGTGGCAAGACTGTGTCCCAGAGGTGGCAGCTGCCACCCCTTGCCACCCTGTAGATCCGCCCCTGTATAGGCCTAATGTCTTTAGCAGTGTTTTTTGAAGCTTTGTAACTTACGTTTTGTGTGACTAATTGTATAGTTCTGTTTTCTTATTTGTATTTATATTAATTTAATTTTATCAACAGTAGCAACATTGATAATTAAAACGTGTGTGTTGTTGTTGTTGTTGTTTAACTGTTCTATAGTGCAATATATACTGACTTTGCAAAGTTTGTGAAGAGCTTCCTGCAACTGCTGGAAATGCCCGATCTGTAGTGCAGCATATACTGTCTTCTGAAGTGTTTGTGAAGTTGTGTAACTTTTCTTCTGCTTTGTGTGAATACTTGGAACGGTTCTGTTTTTCTTATTTGTATTTATTTAGTTTTAACCACAGTTGCAACATTGATAATTACATATATTTCTTTGTATTTATTGAATAAGATTGCACTTTCAAATATTTCTGTGCCATATTTTCTTACCAATACAAATATGTGGTGGGGTTTTTTTCCCCATGGGGGGTTTGTGGGGGTGGAGGTGTAGCTGGTAGTTTGTGCACCACCACATGGCGGGGGGGGCACCACAAAGCAATTACGCGTAGGGCACCCAAATGGCTGGCAGCGGCCCTGTCCATTAGGCGATGATGACATGCAGCGTCGAGCGATCTTTCATTAAAAAGTGACCCCCGAAAGGGCCCCATCTGCTTCCCTCGCCGAGAGCCAGTAAAATCCCATTTAATCAAGGCGCCGGGGCTGCGGCGTGGTGTCGGCAGGGTCATGCCTATATATTATACTGTTTAAAAGCCACTTCCTTTCTTCAACATCGGTTTCACGGGCTGCTTCTGCTTTTGTTTAGTCAGGAAATGTAGCGTAGGTCCTAAGTCAGTCGGCCTTTAGGCCGGTAACACGAGCTTGTGAATGGAAGTGCGGATGGAGGATTTGAATTGATGGCCTTTATCGGCTGGGGAAATTTGGTTTGAATTAGCAGTAACTTCCTTCAAAAGCCGCTGTCGGCGTGCCCTTGGGCTCGGCGCTGAACGCCGGGCTACCAGGAAGCAAACCCTGTGTATGGGGAAGCAGGGTGGTGGCTGGAAAAGCGCACGTTTGCTCAGCTGACGTTCCCTTGGTAAATGAAGTTTAGGGAAAACAGAGAAGGAATAAAAAGAGGGGGGGGGGTTACACAGATTTGTTTGGGAGAAAAAGGTCAACGTCTCTTCATAGCCCTTAACTTCAAAGAGGAGAATGTGACTGGGTGGGAATATTTTGGGAATATGGGGTTATTTCTGCCGCGGTCACCTCACAGCAAGAAGGTCCTGGGTTTGAGCCCAGGGGAAGTCCAACCTCGGGGGGGTCGTCCCGGGTCGTCCTCTGTGTGGAGTTTGCATGCTCCGCCCGTGTCTGCGTTGGGTTTTCTCCGGGTGCTCCGGTTTCCCCCACCATCAGAAAGACATACGTGTTAGGGTTAATACTCTTGTCTGTGCCCCTGAGCAAGGCAATAGGAAGAAATAACTGGAGTTGGTCCCCAGATGCTGCACGGCGGCTGCTGGCTGCTCCTAGCTACACAGCTCGGATGGGTTAAACGCAGAGAAAGAATTTCCCCACGGGGGTTAATTAAAGTAGTAATAAAAAAAAAAAATTTCCCCCTTAAGGAAAGTCCTTGAGGTAGCTCATTAAATCAATTGCGGTCCGGTTCTGACTTTAGTGCCAGCGGTGATGACGGAGGAGACCCACGGTGAATACCGCATTTTGCAAGGTTATCCGAAGCCAATTCATTTTGAATTCTGGAGGCCACCTCACTAACCTGTCAGGAATACTACATCAGGCAGCGAGGTGGGTCCATTCAGGAGAGGCCCGGTTTATCTACAGCAGCCTCGGTCACGGTTACGCTCTCCAAGGGTTTTCCATGTCCACAGGGAAAACGCTCGGACGCGGCAAAACAGCACGGGCCGTCCTTAGACCCTCCATGTGAGTGAGTGGAAGGCACATAACCGGGCAAATGGGGAACACAGCTCAAATCAGCAGCGACCCAACACTACTTATACTTCATGTCCATCACCGACTGGTCGAGAAAACAAAACATGAGCTGTGATGAACAATACATAAACTCTGCGAGCTCGGGGTTGCAGGTTTATGGTGAGTAAGACAGTCCATCCATCCATCCATCATTCAACCCGCTTATCCTACATAGGGTCACAGGGATGCTGGAGCCTATCCCGGCAAGTCATTGGGCAGCAGGCGGGGAGACACCCTGGACCGACCGCCAGTCCATCACAGCCCCCCCACACATTCGCACCTAGGGACAATTGAGTACGGCCGATTCACCTGACCCACATGTCTTTGGACCACGGAAGGAAACCGGAGCACCCGGAGGAAACCCACGCAGACATGGGGAGAACAGCAAACTCCACACAGAGGACGACCCGGGACGAGCCCCAAGGTTGGACTACCCCGGGGCTCGAACCCAGGATCGTCTTGCTGTGAGGCGACCGCGCTAACCACCGCGCCACAGTGCCGCCCCGGTAAAACGGTCACGTAACCCAAAACTTACAAGGCCAGATTTGCGCGTTGGCCTCTTTCGTGTTTTTTAGTCAGTTAAAAAAACGCCAAAAATATGTCTCTGAATCTTAATTTTTGACTTCACACTAACCCAGTTACCCCCCCCCCCACACACACACACACCACATTGCTACCTACTCTAATCATCGTTGAGTGCTCGTGTGAAAGCTGCATGATGTCAAGTGAGTTTCAAATGGGTTAATGAGAGTCATTACATCTGCAAGTTACTCGACTGCCGTGCTACACGGTTGACGACTCGACTGTAAAGGGGCAACAGTCGTTGGCTGGCTCTGGCTCATGTAGACATGGAAACGCTGCCATGCATCGCGCTGCTGCGATGTAGGGCGCCGCTGGCTCGTAGATGCTGTTTTCAGGCAAGTCCGCCACAGCCGGGGTTGTTCCATCAGTTAGATGGGACTATTTGCCCTTTCTTCTTACCTCGACCCAGGGCTTCCCGAGCTTTTATAGTGTCCAGACCCACCCGCGGAGATGCTTTCTGGCCCGGGGACCACCAAATATTTTGGTGGTAAAATGAATATATCATCATTAGCTGTCAAAAAATTAACTAGATTGATTAACACAATAAAGTGAGAGGATGCCTGAGGAGTGGAGAAGAAGCGTACTGGTACCGATTTTCAAGAATAAGGGTGGTGTGCAGCACTGCAGCAACTACAGAGGTATAAAGTTGATCAGCCACAGCATGAAGATTTGGAAAAGAGTAATAGAAGCTAGGTTAAGAGGAGAGGTGATGATCAGCAGCAGCAGTATGGTTTCATGCCAGCAAATAGCACCACAGATGTGATGTTTGGTTTGAGAATGTTGATGGAGAAGTATAGAGGAGGCCAGACGGAGTTACGTTGTGTCTTTGTGGATTTAGAGAAAGCATATGACAGGGTGCCGAGAGAGGAGGTGTGGTATTGTATGAGGAAGTCTGGAGTTGCAGAGAAGTGTGTAGGAGTGGTGCAGGATATGTATGAGGGAAGTGTGACAGTGGTGAGGGGTGTGGTTGGAATGACAGATGGGTTCAAGGCGGAGGTGGGATTACATCAAGGATCGGCTCTGAGCCCTTGTTTGCAGTGGTGATGGACAGGTTGACGGACAAGATCAGACAGGAGTCTCCATGGACGATGATGTTCGCGGATGACATTGTGATCTGTAGCAGGGTGCAGTCAGAGGAGAGCCGGGAGAGGTGGAGGTATGCAATGGAGAGAAGAGGAATGATAGTCAGTAGGAGCAAGATGGAATACATATGTGTGAATGAGAGGGAGGAGAAGAGAGGTGAAGAAGAGAGTGCAGGCAGGGTGGAGTGGGTGAAGAAGAGAGTGCAGGCAGGGTGGAGTGGGTGGAGAAGAGTGTCAGGAGTGATTTGTGACAGAAGGGTACCAGCAAAAGTCAAAGGGAAGGTTTACAAGATGGTAGTGAGACCAGCTATGTTATATGGTTTGGAGACAGTGGCAGTGATGAAAACACAGGAGGTGGAGCTGGAGGTGGCAGAGTTGAAGATGATAAGATTTTCACTGGGAGTGATGAAGAAGGACAGGATTAGGAACGATTATATTAGAGGGACAGCTCAGGTTGGACGGTTTGGAGACAAAGCAAGAGAGGCAAGATTGAGATGGTTTGGACATGTGTGGAGGAGAGATGCTGGTTATACTGGGAGAAGGAGGCTGAATATGGAGCTGCCAGGGAAGAAGAAAAGAGGAAGGCCAAAGAGGAGGTTTATGGATGTGGTGAGGGAGGACATGCAGGTGGCTGGTGTGACAGAGGAAGATGCAGAGGACAGGAAGAGATGATCCACTGTGGCGACCCCTAACGGGAGCAGCTGAAAGTAGCCATAGTGGTAGTATCATTAGCTGTCAAAAAGCGAGGTAATTAGGGTGTCTGGGTGGCGTGGCAGTCTATTCCGTTCTGGCAAGACTTCCGGGATCGCCGGTTCGATTCCCCGCGTTGCCTCCAGCTTGGTCGGGTGTCCCTACAGACACAATTGGCCGTGTCTGCGGGTGGGAAGCCGGATGTGGGTATGTGTCCTGGTCGCTGCACTAGCACCTCCTCTGGTAGGTCGGGGGCGCCTGTTCGGGGGGGTGATCCTCCCACATGCTACGTCCCCCTGGTGAAACTCCTCACTGTCAGGTGAGAAGAAGCGGCTGGCGACTCCACATGTATGGGAGGAGGCATGTGGTAGTCTACAGCTCTCCCCGGATCGGCAGAGGGGGTGGAGCAGTGACCGGGACGGTTCGGAAGAGTGGGGGTAGTTGGCCGGATACAATTGGGGAGAAAAGGGCAGAAAAAAGAAAGCAAGGTAATTAGCAGTCCTTTCTATGTAGTTCACCAGTGCCGAATTCTTCTTTTCAGTCTTCAGTCAGGCCTACTAATGGCTGACCGAAACAGACAAAGCACGTCAGTACTGAACATTATTTTCATAGCTGTCTTCGGGGCTCCTCCAGACACATTCATACTATCAATGGTGGAGGCCGACTGTGTCGCCTCTGTCACCTTGCTTGCCAGGCGCCTAATATTACTTAGACGGAAAACTGCACACCCACCCACCTTTGCACACTGAATACAAGACGTACTCTGTTTTTTGAGACTGGAGAAAATAAATGACTCCTTGAGAGGTTTCATGAAGTCCTTCTATAAAACGTGGACTCCCTCCCTGAACCAAAAAAAGCTCACCTGCCTGCAGTCCCATAGTTAATAGGTTTAAGCCCCGCCCACTCAATTTAAACCCACCATACTCTGTTCTTCCCCTGGTTTCCACGCCTACTTGCCTTTTTTGTTTTTGTACTTTTCCTTTGTTGGCGCTTTACTGTTTCTTATTGTGTTTTGTCATCTTTTTTTAATTGTCTTTTTCTTGTCATTTTACCTGTTTATATACAGGTGACGTTGAACGTGTTGTACTTTTGTGTACGATTTTGAGAAAATCTAAATAAATAGAGTATAAAAATACATGAAACGTTATTTTACGGATATTCTGGAATGCATTTAAATCATTGCTATTGTTTGCTTTGACTCAACATATATGAAATTATATGTTGTCTTTCTTTTTTTTTTAAATTAAATTCTGTCCCCGAGCAAACTTGTGGGTCCTGATCCCTAGTTTGTAAACCATTGCATTAAACAAGACTTTGAATCCCCTCTAGTCATGTTAAGCTCAGACAAGCACACAAAAAAAGCAACAAACAAACCCCCAGAAGAAACTCCCTCTCTTCAGGGATCCACATACAGTGGTGCTTGAAAGTTTGTGAACCCTTTAGAATTTTATTCTATATTTCTGCATAAATATGACATAAAACATCATCAGATTTTTACACAAGTCCTAAAAGTAGATAAAGAGAAGCCAATTAAACAAATGAGACAAAAACACTATACTTGGTCATTTATGTATTGAGGAAAATGATCCAATATTACATATCTGTGAGTGGTAAAAGTATGTGACGCTCTAGGATTAGCCGTTAATTTGAAGGTGAAATTAGAGTCGGGTGTTTTCAGTCAATGGGATGACAATCAGGTGTGAGTGGGCGCCCTGTTTTATTTAAAGAACCGGGATCTATCAAAGTCTGATCTTCACAACGCATGTTTGTGGAAGTGTATCGTGGCAAGAACAAAGGAGATTTCTGAGGACCTCAGAAAGGCTGGAAAAGTTTACAGAACCATCTCTAAAGAGTTTGGACTCCACCAATCCACAGTCAGACAGATTGTGTACAAATGGAGGAAATTCAAGACCATTGTTCTCCTCCCCAGGAGTGGTCAATCAAAGATCAAAGATCACTCCAAGAGCAAGGCGTGTAATAGTCAGCCGGGTCACAAAGGAACCCAGGGTAACATCTAAGCAACTAAAGGCCTCTCTCACATCGGCTGATGTTAATGTTCGTGAGTCCACCATCAGGGGAACACTGAACAACAGTGGTGTGCATGGCAGGGTTGCAAGGAGAAAGCCACTGCTCTCCAAAAAGAACATGGCTGCCTGTCTGCAGTTTGCTAAAGATCACATGGACAAGCCAAAAGGCTACTGGGAAAATGTTTTGTGGACAGATGAGACCAAAATAGGACTTTTTGGTTTAAATGAGAAGTGTTATGTTTGGAGAAAGGGAAACACTGCATTCCAGCATAAGAACCTCATCCCCTCTGTGACACATGGTGGTGGTGGTATCATGGTTTGGGCCTGTTTTGCTGGGTTAGAGGTTAGAGCTTGTCATCATTGATGGAAGAATGAATTCTGAATCATACCAGCGAATTCTTAAGGAAAATGTCAGGACATCTGTCCGTGAACTGAATCTCAAGAGAACGCGGGTCATGCAGCAAGACAACAACCCTAAGCACACAAGTCGTTCTACCAAAGAATGGTTAAAGAAGAAGAATAAAGTTAATGGTTTGGAATGGCCAAGTCAAAGTCCTGACCTGAATCCAATCGACATGTTGTGGAAGGACCTGAAGCGAGCAGTTCATGTGAGGAAACCCACCAACATCCCATTGTTGAAGCTTTTCTGTACGGAGGAATGGGCTAAAATTCTTCCAAGCTGATGTGCAGGACTGATCAGCAGTTACCAGAAATGTGTAGTTGCCGTCACTGCTGCACAAGGGGGGAGGGGGGGGGTCACACCAGATACTGAAAGCAAAGGTTCACATACCACTCACAGATATGTAATATTGAATCATTTTCCTCAATAAATAAATGACCAAGTATCATGTGTTTGTCTCATTTGTTCAACCGGGTTCTCTTTATCTACTTTTAGGACTTGTGTGAGAATCTGATGACGTTTTAGGTCATATATATATATGCAGAAACATAGAACATTCTACAGGGTTCACAGACTTTCGAGCACCCCTGTAGTTGTACATGGTGTACAACTGTACAGATGTAAAACTGTGTTCCCGGTCTACAGTTTTATACCACCGGATTACTCACATTTGCGGGACGATCTAACCTCGTCCGTGGGAATTGCAGTATAATACCATCAGATCTTAACCGTTTCCAAGACACAGCGAGTCAGAGAACTCGCTGGAAACGGAAGGGAAAAATGAAAACACCCAAACTGTACAACTGCCTCCACCAAACACCTTCGGCGGCGGAAACCGCGCGTGTTTCTCTTTTCAGTTCCAGGTCTGGATGAAACCTGCTCACTACCTCTTTTGTGTTTGTTGTTTCGGCGTGACCCCCGAAGTGGTTAAGGGACGCTTCAGCGGGACAGACGCTTGACAACGTGGAGGACAGCCTCTCCGTGGGGCTCTGGATGTCTCGCTTCAACGCCACGCTGCTGCCTGTTGTATACAGCTTTGTGCGTTGAAAGTTGGCAGCTGCCGTGTTCTTTGCCCTTTTTCTCCTCGGTATTCTTATTCTTTTTTGTTGTATCGTAGAAGTGAAACAAAAGACAAACAAAACGACGATCAAACAACGTATAATACGCAAGAGAAACAAACAAAATGCGTTTCGGTGCTTTCACGCCACACCTCCCGACTCAGACATCTCTCTGTTCATACGTACCACTGACATCCCCGTCCATCCATCCATCCATCCATCCATCCAGCCATCCATCCATCCATCCATCCATCCATCCATCCATCCATCCAGCCATCCAGCCATCCATCCATCCATCCAGCCATCCATCCATCCATCCATCCATCCATCCAGCCATCCATCCATCCATCCATCCAGCCAGCCAGCCATCCAGCCATTATCCAAACCGCTTATCCTGCTCTCAGGGTCACAGGGATGCTGGAGCCTATCCCAGCAGTCATTGGGCAGCAGGCGGGGAGACACCCTGGACAGACCGCCAGTCCATCACAGCCCCCCACCCCCACCCCCCCACTCACACCTAGGGACAATTTAGTACAGCCGATTCACCTGACCTACACGTCTTTGGACTGTGGGAGGAAACGGGAGCACCTGCAGGAAACCCACGCAGACACGGGGAGAACATGCAAGCTCCACACAGAGGACGACCCCCAAGGTTCGACTACCCCGGGGCTCGAACCCAGGACCTTCTTGCTGTGAAGCAACCGCGCCGCGCCACCGTGCCGCCTACGTGTCCCCGTGATTAAGGTAACGAGTAAAGCGACTCCTTGTTACTTCGAAAACCTCCCCAAGTTATCCCTCACAATATACGTTTGGTTTTCCACTGACACACGTCTATTGCCGTTAACTCTCATCCAGCTCTTCCCAGCCTGTGTCTCTGCTCTTGAAAAAGGTGACGGGCGGCTGCAGCTGAGACGAGGCGACTCAAGGCCGGGTGAGTTATAAGGTCAGGGGGGTCCGGGGTCGGCCTCGAGATCAGTTATGACAACCACAATCCATCACTTTAGTGGGTTTAAATCGCATATTACAGATGCCACAAATAAGGATTTGTGGCGTTTCTGTGTTCTGGTCATCACTGAACAAATTAAAAATACAGAGAATCCAGTCTGTGTATCCTTTGTCAGTTGTCCTTTTACAACGAGACTTGATTAATAGTCTTAAAGACATTTAAAGAAATGCTATACAGTGTTAAAATTGTATGTGATGACCAATGAGGGGAGCCTTGAGGAGACGTAGACGTTCTCTACTGAGCTCCCATATTAACCTTTTCTTCTTTCATTTTTTTTTGGGGGATCCCCCCCTCCAATTGTATCCGGCCAATTACCCCACTCTTCTGAGCCGTCCCGGTTGCTCCTCCACCCCCTCTGCCGATCCGGGGAGGGCTGCAGACTACCACATGCCTCCTCCCATACATGTGGAGTCACCAGCCACTTCTTTACACCTTACAGTGAGGAGTTTCACCAGGGGACGTAGCACGTGGGAAGCTCACGCTATTCCCTCCAGTCCCCCCCCCCCAACAGGCGTCCCGACCAACCAGAGGAGGCGCTAGCGCATATACCCACATCCAGCTCCCCACCCGCAGACATGGCCGATTGTGTCTGTAGGGACGCCCGAGCGAGTCGGAGCCACCGATCCCCGTGCTGGTAGGCAGCGGAGTAGACCGCCATGCTACCCAGACGCCCCCTTTTTAAGCGTTGTGTGCAATGTTATATCGTAAGAATTGAAGTTTTTACTTGGTTTAGGCTGAGTTATTTCGAATTCACAAGATGCTGGAGCTGAGGAAGAATGCTACGGCGCAACATGCCGAGGGCGCAAACCCAGCAGACCCAGGTCAATTAGCTGTACTCCAGGCCATTACATCTGTATAATCTGAACTGCTGGCAAAAGTGGATGAGAAAGTGGAGACAAAGTACCCTAACCCTAATTCCACCCTAACCCCTAACCCTAACTTAATCCTAACCCTAACCCCTAACCCTAATATGCAGCAAATCAGCATCTCGAGAGGGGGAGATGAAAATGGCTATTGCGCATGCTAACACGAAGGCTAAATGCTCTGAGCGAGCGCACTGCTAGCTTGGAAACCACTCAGACACCATCACTAGAGCAACAGGTGCCCCAGCTGAGAAAAGAAGTGAGCTTTACGGCCGAGAGTGAGGACTTAGAGGCGTGGTCACGGAGATGTAATTTGCGGATTTTGGAGTTTTCCTCTTCTCCCCGTGTCTGCAGGGGGGTGGCGCGGTGGTTAGCGCGGTCGCCTCACAGCCAGAAGGTTCTGGGTTCGACCCCACGGTAGTCCAACCTTGAGGGTCGTCCCGGGTCGTCCTGTGTGGAGTTTGCATGTTCTCCCCGTGTCTGGGTGGGTTTCCTCCGGGGGCTCCGGTTTCTTCCCACAGTCCAAAGACATGTAGGTCAGGTGAATCAGCCATACTAAATTGTCCCTAGGTGTGAATATGTGTGTGTGTGTGTGTGTGTGTGTGTGTGTGTGTGTGTGTGTGTGTGTGTGTGTGTCTTGGCCCTTTGTGATGGCCTAGCAGCCTGTCCAGGGTATCTCCCCGCCTGCTGCCCAATGACTACTGGGATAGGCCCCAGCATCCCCACAACACAGAGCAGGATAATAATGGATGGATGGATGGATGGATGGATGGATGGATGGATGGCGGTTCAGATAATGGATGGGTGGATGGTGTTAAAGAAAGACGTGAGGAGGGCAGTCGCCCAAGCCCATTTGTTGCTGAGTTATTTCAGCAAGTGCTGAATCTGGATAAACAGCCTGTTGCAGGCAGACTGCACCATACCTTACAACAAGTTCCAGCTGAGGGACAGCAGCCAAGAGTGTTTATGGCAAAGTGCCACGACTACCAAGAAAAAGAAGCAATTTTGCGGAAAGCCTCTGTGTCACAACATCTGATCTCAGAGCAAGGTGACAGGATTCGGGTGTTTCCCGATTGCACACAGTCAGTAGCGTGGCAGAGGGCTGCCTTCAGGCAGGTGCGACAACAAGTACGGCAGTGCGAAGGCGTTAGATACTGGACGTGGTACCCAGTCAAGCTGAGGATTACAACTCTCGGGACAGCTTACGGAGAAGCTTCTCCGATCCAGCAAAAGCCTTTGTAAAGGGATTTTCTACGGGCTCGTAATTTCCCCGAAAGTCCGGCGCACTCGCCTTTCTACTCAGAGATTGCTGTGACTAACGGGGGCAGGAAGTCGGCCTGTCTGACAGCAGAGGCATTGAATTATCTCAGGAAGTGTTCTTGTTGCTTTCTCTCCTATCGGCTAATCGACAGCATGTGAAATCGAAAACATTGCGTGTAGTGTTGTCTTACTTGATAAGTTTGTCATGGGGTCAGTTTGTTAACAAGTGGTCCATTCGCAAGTTTTCATATTGGAGCTCATTTGCATTTTTCACAGATGCAGACACATGCAGATGCACGCATGCATTCTCTGACTTGTATGCAGGCATGCAATGTTCACACATATATGCAGGCACGCACAAACGCTCACAGACATGAACAAAGACACTCCCGCACACACTGCCCAGGTCTCACTGTCTTTGAATGTTGCAGGTGTTAAGCTAAATTGTTATTTCATAAGGTTTTTATGGGCCTTCAGGTCACATAGGTAAGCTTTTGAACATGATACTCTATAATGGCTTGGGATGGGGGGGGGGGTGCAGCCTCTCAGTTGGGGAGAGGCCACCCAGCAATGGGTGTTAGATGTTACATTAGGGCAGTGTTTCTCAACCCAGTCCTTGAGGACTGGGTTGAGAAATCCTGCAGATTTTCACTGTAACCCTGCATAGGAAGCCCTGCTTGTACTTACTCGACCAATCATCTCGCAGCACTTAATTATGCAAGGTGTGCAACATCTGACAAAATCCATTGCTGATTGGTTGAATAACTACAAACAGGTACCTATTCAGGGTTGCAAAGAAAATATGCAGGATAGGGGGTCCTTGAGGACTGGGTTGAGAAACACTGCATTAGGGGTTGTTTTGCATTACTGTTTTTTTGCTTTGCCCCCCCCCCCGCTCCAGGGTTAGACATGTGGATCTACTACCAGCTGAATTTATCTAGACAGTCCTCAGTTTCCCTTTTCAGTCATGGCCCCCGCAGATGGGATGAGCAGGACAACAACAACATTTGTAAGATGGAATGTGAGGGGACTCGACCACCCCGTTAAGCGAAGTAAGGTGTTTTCCCACCTGATGAAACCTAAGGCAGATGTAATATTCCTACAGGAAACACACTTGTGCATGTCAGATATCTGCAGGTTACAAAGAGGATGTGTGTCACCACTCCAAATTTAACTCCAGTTGTTGGAGAACAGTTATGTATTAATTGGGAAATGTATGAAGTTAATATCTTCAAAGGTAGTAGCTGATGAAAGTGGACACTTTGTCATTGTCCAGGACAGGCTGTATATCTTGCTGGCAGTTCTAGTTAACTAACACACACACACACACACACACACACACATATATATATGTTTGTCTTTCTCCACAGATATCAGCAAATGTAAAGAAGACCCACCGATGGAGTCAAATTTGAAAGTGTTTCCAAGGACCTCGATGGGGTACAGGAGGAGGAGCTTCAAGGCGGCCTGGTACCACATTCACCCCTGGTTTGAGTATTCTAAACTATCAAATTCTGCGTATTGTTATGCCTGCAGACATTTTCGCCCACCTAATAGCACAGACACAGTGTTTGACTCACCCTCCGGATTCAAAAACTGGAAGAAAGCAACCTACAGAGAGGGGGCTTTTGTAATCCATGCCAAGTCTGAGCGGCACAAACAAGCAATGATTGCATGGAGGGACTATCAGAGAGCTGTAACAATTAACGCAACACTGGCAAGTGTGCTAAACAAGGAGCAGGACAAACAGGCTAGAAAAAAATCGGAAATATATAAAAACAATAGGAGAAGTGTTACTACTTACTGCCAAAGAGGACACAATGAGTCTGCAGGCTCGGATAATAAAAGGAACTTCATGGCAATTCTAGAGACAATCGCTAACCATGACAAAGCTGTTAAAAAAAGGTTGACTTCCATTCATAATGCAAAGCACACGAGCAAAACCATTCAGAAGGAGGTTCTGCATTGTTTGGCAGACATGGTTCGAACCGAAATTACAGAAGAAGTGTAAAACGGTGAAGTCTTCGGCGTCATGGCAGATGAAACAAAAGATGTAAAAAAAGAACAGAGTTCTCTAATACTCGGGTACTGTTTCAGTGGAGCAATCCGGGAGCGTTTTCTCCGTTTTGAATCCGCTAAGCGGCTAGACGCAGCAGGGCTTACTGAAAAAATTAATCCACATATTGGAAAGTCATGGTCTAGAATACAAAAACAACCTTGTAGGCCAAGTACATGACGGTGCTGCCATTATGAGTGGTCAGCATTCTGGGGTCCAGGCTAGAATCAAAGAGCAAGAAAAAGCAAAAAAAATGTGCTTTTTACATCCATGGCAATGCCCACCGTCTGAATTTAGCCTTAGTACACTACCGTTCAAAAGTTTGGGATCACCCAAACAATTTTGTGTTTTCCATGAAAAGTCACACTTATTCACCACCATATGTTGTGAAATGAATAGAAAATAGAGTCAAGACATTGACAAGGTTAGAAATAATGATTTGTATTTGAAATAAGATTTTTTTTACATCAAACTTTGCTTTCGTCAAAGAATCCTCCATTTGCAGCAATTACAGCATTGCAGACCTTTGGCATTCTAGCTGTTAATTTGTTGAGGTAATCTGGAGAAATTGCACCCCACGCTTCCAGAAGCAGCTCCCACAAGTTGGATTGGTTGGATGGGCACTTCTTTGAGCAGATTGAGTTTCTGGAGCATCACATTTGTGGGGTCAATTAAACGCTCAAAATGGCCAGAAACAGAGAACTTTCATCTGAAACTCGACAGTCTATTCTTGTTCTTAGAAATGAAGGCTATTCCATGCGAGAAATTGCTAAGAAATTGAAGATTTCCTACACCGGTGTGTACTACTCCCTTCAGAGGACAGCACAAACAGTCTCTAACCAGAGTAGAAAAAGAAGTGGGAGGCCGCGTTGCACAACTGAGCAAGAAGATAAGTACATTAGAGTCTCTAGTTTGAGAAACAGACGCCTCACAGGTCCCCAACTGGCATCTTCATTAAATAGTACCTGTTAGAGCCTGTTTGTGCTGTCCTCTGAAGGGAGTAGTACACACCGGTGTAGGAAATCTTCAGTTTCTTAGCAATTTCTCGCATGGAATAGCCTTCATTTCTAAGAACAAGAATAGACTGTCGAGTTTCAGATGAAAGTTCTCTTTTTCTGGCCATTTTGAGCGTTTAATTGACCCCACAAATGTGATGCTCCAGAAACTCAATCTGCTCAAAGAAGTGCCCATCCAACCAATCCAACTTGTGGGAGCTGCTTCTGGAAGCGTGGGGTGCAATTTCTCCAGATTACCTCAACAAATTAACAGCTAGAATGCCAAAGGTCTGCAATGCTGTAATTGCTGCAAATGGAGGATTCTTTGACGAAAGCAAAGTTTGATGTAAAAAAAATCTTATTTCAAATACAAATCATTATTTCTAACCTTGTCAATGTCTTGACTCTATTTTCTATTCATTTCACAACATATGGTGGTGAATAAGTGTGACTTTTCATGGAAAACACGAAATTGTTTGGGTGATCCCAAACTTTTGAACGGTAGTGTAGATACAGTCAAAGCTGCCCCGAGGCAGAGGAGTTCTTCTCCTTATTAGAAAACCTATGTGTTCCCACCTTTATGGCCCTTAATAACCGAGCTCCTTCATATCTTTCTGAACTCCTTCATATCCACACGCCCTCCCGCACTCTCGGATCCTCTTCTGCTCTCCAGCTCACTACACCAACGGTCCGCTTGACTACCATGGGGTCTAGAGCCTTCAGTCATTCTGCCCCCGGCCTGTGGACCTCTCTCCCACAAGAAGTTCACAACACTGACTCTCTTTCAACCTTCACATCCCATCTCAAAACGCACCTTTTCAAACTGGCATATTCAGTCTGACACACGCTTCATTGAGTTTTGTGCAGATGATTTTATGCTTATCTGTTGTGTTAACATTTTATTGTCTACCCTGCTTAGTTCTGATTTTATGCTGTCTGATACAGCGCTGCTTGTTTTTTTTAGCAGTGTCCTGTGAGATGTCCGTGAGTGCTCTGAAAGGTGCCCACAAATAAAATGTATTATTGTTATCTGAGTCATATGTCCATCCTAAATGGCTAACTCTACAAAGAGACATGTACAAAGGTGCACCAAGAGAACTCCAGCGATTAAGTGACACTCGACGGGCATGTTGATTTATAGTGCTACGTAACATTACGGATAGATTGCCTGCCCTTAAGCGAGTGCTGCATGAGATAGCCCAAGGATGCAATGGTGAAAGCTCTATTGAGGCTCAAGGTCTGCCGGCACAGCTCAAATCTTGAATTCATTGTGCATCTTGTTACACTCCATAAAGTGTTTGGAGAAACAAAACTTCTCTGATATGCTACAGTCTTCATCACTTGGCTTTTCAATAGCTGTTGATTTAATTGATGCTTTAGTCCAGACATTGAATGACTTCAGGCAGGGGTCGTTTTTTGATAACTTGTAGGACGAAGTGTTGCACATTTCTGAGCAATGTGATACTGCAATACAGCCCAGCTGCAAGACGACAAAAAAGGCTGAGCTCTAAACTAAGTGAACAATGTGTACTGACTACCGTTGGTCAGAGAGAGTCGGAACCAGATGAAGACGGGTTTCATACAGCCTTTCTCTAGCCCATCATTGATCAGATGCTCAATGAGCTTACGGACAGGTTTCAAAGACAAACTGTGAAATAATGAATAGCATCCAAGCTCTAAACCCCCAGAGTCATGCATTTCTGAAAGAGACAGCTCCGTTTTCATTTGCTCAATTGTATAATTAAAATATTGATGACTTGGGGCATGAATTACATCAGTTCAGCCAAATTTTAGAAAGGGAAATACAGACTGGGATGCAAAGACCTTCTAGTACAGTAGAGCTGGTACTGTTCATTGAGCCGTATAAAGAAGTGTTTTTTAGCTCTTGAGGCATTGCTAAATAGCAGTCACGACCCCAGTGAGTTCTGCTTCTTGTGAGCGGAGTTTTTCTATGCTGAAGCTGGTGAAAACATACCTCAGGTCCACCACAACTGATGGGAGATTGAGCAATCTGGGTGTACTAAGTATTGAGTCTAGGTGAGCAAAGGCTTTGAATCTTGACTCATTTGTTGAACGGTTTGCCAAAAATCACAGAAACCACAGAATACAGTTGCCGTAATGTGAAATTCTGGAAAGGAAAATACACCCTCTAGTACCGTAGAGCTTGTACTGTTCATTGAGCCTTATAAAGAAGTGTTGCGGCAAAGAATGTGCTGTAACTTGAGCTGAAGCTAATCGGAATGTGTTTTATTTTATTTTCAATATTGTAATTTAATAAAAATGTAACTGTAAGTTACTGAAACAAATACTGTTACTGAAACAAATACCAATCATGGTATTTTATGTTGGGGTTTTTTGTGCGCTATTGCTTTATATACTGAACTAAACATTTTGAACGTTTGGACACTCTCTTTGTTTCTTTTGTCCTGGGTCGACTGTGCCCCTCTGACAACACAACTGGCCCCAGCCCCCCCCCCCCCCCAGTAAAATTGGTCTAGAAACACCACTGTGTGGTAGAACCACGGAGATTGAAAAATCAAACATTGAAGGAGTTTTCCTTTTTCTCTGCAGTGCATCAGAGATATTTAAGAATCGAGTTTTTCCTTTTGGCCAAAAAAATGCTCCCACTTCTAAAATCTTGCAGCTATGAAAGTATCATCGCCTCAGATCACTCACCAGTTGTTATGGAACGTTGACTTCTGGGTAATTCAACTCCACAGCACAATTGGCGACTTAATCTAATACTTCTATTGGACAAGGACTTTGTAGATTTCCTTTCAGCAAAGATTGATTATTTCTCCTTGAAACTATATCAGCTACCAGACACTATTATGTTCACCTTACAGGAAACATTAAAAGTATATCTTCAGGGTCGGATATATCAGAATACGCTGCCCGTCTCAACAACAGCAGGTCAAAACGCTTCATAGACCTAACCAAGCTTATTCATGGTGTTGATCAGCAACACACTGACTCTCCATCTGCAGACCTCTTTATGAAAAGCATCACATTGCAGATACTAAACCAGCAGAGGAGATGTGCTTAAAATCAAGATAACTCCATTACGAACATGGAGAATGTGCAGTTATGCTGCTCTCTCATCGACAATATCCGCCTGCCAACTTTATTACAGAAATACAAACTACAGATGGCTATCAAATCTGACCCAGAAGACATTAATGATCAGTTTAAACATTTTTATTTCCCCCTATATACTTAGGATAGTTCTCGTGATAATGGGCTTGTTGAAAATCTGGACTTGCCCAGTGGCAATTTAATGCATGGGCTTTCCTGAGCTGAAGCCCAGGAACCCTAAATTTCAAAGGGCCTCTGGATGTCTATTAATAACATAATACATAACGCGACAATGATACCACTACCCTCTGAAACTCATTGTTTCAATGGCGCCATGATGCACGCCGCATGGTGCACCACTGCACTCTATTTACAGTGGCTTGCGCTGCACCATGACGCATGCCGCTTAGCGAGCTTGTGCTGCGCACTGTGGCGAATACCCACGAGGGCAATAGAAACGAGGCAGCCATCCAGGCATGGAAGGCCAAATGGGGAAAAAGATAATATTTTGTGTGTCAGAATTCCCTGCATTGTACAACACAAGTTTAGGCTTATATCGAGACCTCGGGAGGAAAGCCCTATCTTGGAAACACGTTTCCAACAACAAAATGACAAACTCGTCCTGCTAAATGTTTTGAAAGTCCTGCTAGAAGTTTTGAAAACTCCCACTTATTTTGCTCTGTTCCTCCATGACTTCTCTGAGATGTGTGCTGAACCCAGCGGAGAGTGCAGCTCAAATCGCATTGCGTCCATCTGAAAGGGCCACAAGCCATCTAATGCTAATGTCTAGTGAGGGCAACATTCTTCAGACACTGGACTTCAAGGAGTTAATAGGGAATTTGCTTCCAAGAAAACCAGGCATAGACAGTTCTAAGGGTAAGTCAGTATTTAATTCTAATGCTTATTATTATTATTAAAGCTTTAATATGCTCTAGACTGTTTATGCAGATTGCAATGCATTTCGTGTGGTCCGTTATATTGGTGGTAGTGTTTGCAGTGGTGCAGAAATGTATTGCTGATAGCGTTTGTAGTTGCATTGAAATTTTGAAGTGTGACATGTCATAATGTTGGAGAGAGATGTTTGTATTATTTGAACGATGTGATTTAAGTATAAATGAAGTGAATTCATATACAGTACATTTGTCATGGTGAGGCATGGCTCAGCAGTATCACTATGTGCTGAGTGAAATTAGTTCGTTGTGCTGTTGGATATGTGCTTATGGGGGAGCAGAAGGGGCCCACTGGCTTAGCCAAGTCCAGAAGCCTATGACGCGATTAAATCGTCTCTGGACTTGCCCATTATGAATGATGAGGTTAAAGCCAGCCTAGAAGAGCCAATATCTGTGGCTGAGATCGGGCAGGCGATCAAATTAATGAAAAACAGAAAAGCACCAGGCCCAGATAGATAACCGATTGAGTTTTACAAGGACTTTGCCACTAAATTGGTTCCCTTAATGTGCTCTGTATACAGAATCACTTATATGAAAGAGACTCCCTATCCCTACATCCATGATCAATTTCTGTTTGCCAAAAAATGTAAAGACGCAGCCAAATGTGAAACCTACTGGCCAGTCAGGTCACTTACATGTGATTATAAAATACTCATAAAAGTCCTTGGCCTCAGATTGGAATCTATGGTACTGATCATTGTGCATCCTGACCAAACAGGTTTCATAAAGGGTAGGCAGTGATTTTACAATCTGCACAGCTTCTTTAATATAATCTATTCTAAGTACTCGTCCCTGTTCCCAGAGATAGTAATTACATTGGATGCACACAAAGCTTTTGCAGGGATCGAGTATAGACAGCTTTTTAAAGCTGCAGTAGGTACATCAAGCATTCCAGTGCAAATCCTTCCACCTCTGTCTCTGCTACCTCGTCTCGATCCGCTAAGTCCCTCCCACCAAATGAGCTCCACATTGCTCTTCACTTACACTTGTGTACAACCAGCAAATGTCAAAGCGAGACTGAAACTTGTATTGTAGTTGATAATCTATCCATGTAAAAAAAAAAAAAAAATTTCAGCGAATCTCTTCGTTATACTGATATTGTTCATATGAAGCAGCCATTTCGAATTGGTCTTTTTGATGTTTAGGGTTAGGGTTACAGCCTCAAGTGACCTGGGGGGGGGCAGGGCAGATGTGAATTGATTGCATACACGCACATCTGCATTTGTTGAATAGCAGATGAACCCGTGATTGCCTAGAATCTTCCGTGCTGGGCTAGATTTTTTTTAAAGCCTGAATACATAGCCAAGAGGAAGTGCAGTCTAGTTTTCTCTCAGCCCTCTTGAATTATAATATGCTCAAAGGTTATTATGGATTTTTTGCCCAATGACACCATAAAAAACTGCCTACCCCAGCTTTAAATCTTAATGCAAATTTAGATTTGGCCCAACTTTCATTTCTTGGATTAAAACATTGTATACTCTGCCACAGGCATCAGTGAAGACCAACAATACCCACTCTATTTTACCCTTCAAAGGGGCACCATATAGGGCTCTCCATTGTCACCTCTCCTTTTTTGACCTTGCCATCGAGCCATTGGCCATAGCTTTGTGACAAAACAATGAGATAGAGGCATTAACAGGAGCAACGAGGTCCACAAAGTTTCGTTATACGCAGATGACGTTTTGTTGTTCATCGGATCCTGAGGTTTCAACAGCAAAGTGCCTGGACGCCATTTCAGAATTTGGTGTGGTCTCAGGTTATAAAACCAACCTAATTAATTTAATTGAAATGAATAAAAAATGTTGTGAACAATTACTCAGCTGCAGTGGATCTCCTGTTTTTCCCGAAGAGCCAATATCTCACTCTTTTTTTTTTTAACATAATACTGATCTAATGTGCAATAAAATTCACAAGTTAAGTTAAGCACAGGTAACAGCTTGAGCGGACCGTTGCAAAATCCAATTTACTTACTGAGCTGTGGCAGCTGCCTTGCACAGTACCCCTATGTGTGTGTTCGACACAGGGCCAGCTAAAGGCATAGGCTGTATAGGCAGTCCCCTAGACTGTCACCTTGTGGTGGGCACTGGTCGCCCTCAAATGAAAAATTAAAATGAAAAAAATAAAAAATTCACCGTTGGGTGCCCTTCCTCATTTTCTGCTTTGAGGTAACAAATGAACAAAGCGATACTATTGTAAACTACTAATAAGACACGTTAGTCCCTAGTTAACGGGTCTAACCTTTTAGTCGAGCGGTTAGTGATGTCGCCTTGTGGTGCAGTACACCTCGTATCGAATCCCGCACCGGGCAAGAAAATAACCGGGGTACTGCACCACAAGGCGACATCAGTAACCGCTCGACTAAAGGGTCAGACCCGCTAGCTAGGGGCTAACGTGTCTTATTAGTAGTTTACACTATTGTAATAATTTACGTATAAAAAGGCACGTAATGGTCTTTTCAGACGGTAAGCGACACGCTACCTGCGTACCCCCTGCAGGATCTCAATGCACTCTTCTCGTGAACAGACAGGCGCGCTCTGTGCATGGTAACCATGGAAATGGCTTCTGTGCACTACCGTGTCCCTGCCGGTACATCTGTATCCTATTTATAGGCTATAGCAACATATTGAAATATCCATCCATCCATTATCCGAACCGCTTATCCTGCTCTCAGGGTAGCGGGGATCCTGGACTCTATCCCAGCAGTCATTGGGCGGCAGGCGGGGAGACACCCTGGACAGGCCGCCAGGCCGCCACAGAAGAATTTTTAGAAGCTGTATTAAAACATATCATCTAAATATATTGAAAGAAAGAGTCTATAACTAAATCGCATAACTACTAACGTTCAAATTAGTTCAGTTAGTTTGTTTACCGCTGAGCTGAGTTGAGATGTATAACTGTTTAGAAAACAGTTATTTACATCTCAGGGAACTCACATACGGCAAGGACCAATCGGTTTGACGCGATTTCGCGCGCTCGTCGCTCCACCTGGCAGATTGTCCGCACCCCCCCCCCCACCTGCCAGCTCGCGCTCGCCTCTCGTTGAAAGTGAATGGGGCGCGGTCAATTGCCCCCCCCCCGTCTGAAGCGATCCTAACACGACCCGCACTCTTCATTTTAAAAAGTCGTCTTAAGTAATTGTACCGCATTCGTCAGTTTATCTGTAACATGTCTCCGATCTGACGTGGTTTATTTAAACCGAATCACGTGACATTCAACTTGCGACCACATGCTTGAATCTGCAACAGAACCAACCAGATGTCACGAGATATGCTGACAGAACTGAGTTTTAGTTCAAACCCTCAGATGCTTAAAGTGTTGGGCAAAATGAATGATGATTAATTTTAGTATATTTTAAGAAATGAGACATATTCAAACTTAACATGCTTTAAGATATGTAAAGGGCGTCTGGGTAGCGTGGCAGTCTATTCCTTTGCCTACCAACACGGGGATCGCCGGTTCGAATCCCCGTGTTACGTCCGGCTTAGTGGGGCGCCCCTACCGACACAATTGGCCGTGTCTGTGGGTGGGAAGACGGATGTGGGTATGTGTCCTGGTCGCTGCACTAGCGCCTCCTCCGGTCGGTCGGGGCGCCTGTTCGGGGGGGGGGGTAGCGTGATCCTCCCACGCGCTACATCCGCCTGGTGAAACTCCTCACTGTCAGGTGAAAAGAAGCGGCTGGTGACTCCACATGTATGGGAGGAGGGAGGCATGTGGTAGTCTGCAGCCCTCCCCGGATTAGCAGAGGGGGTGGAGCAGCGACCGGGACGGCTCGGGAGAGTGGGGTGATTGGATGGGTACAATTGGGGAGAAAGGGGGGGGGCAAAATCCAGGTAAAAAAAAGGTGCATTAACGTTAAGCGAGAGAGAAACTGTTGTGCCCTCCATACATTGAGGTGGGTCATCCAGGCTGATGTGCTGAGTGGTGCTTCTGTTAAATCACAGTCAGCCTGGTCACAGGACTCAGGGCTCACGTGCTGAAATGTCAAAATCCCCCCCGACTGTTAGTGGAGTTGACAGATGAGTCACAGACCCATCTGCCTGTCTCGCTACCTGTCTCTCCTTATTTTTTCTGTCTGTCTGTCTGTCTCACTACCTGTATCTCCCCCATACTCATCTCTCCATGTCTAACAGCTGTTTCAGAGAACTTTATTGTAATGGGGGTTTTTAAAGCGCTGCTCTTCTTATCGTCACGTATCTTTTAATCAGTGAGGGCAAGTAGATTTTCCTCTCTTGGCGTTTGAAGGGGGCAGCGGCCCAGCGCCCTGTGCTGGCCAGCCGCCACTATAATCTATCCATTCCCTGACACGTGATTCGTTTGTTTGACAAGTAATTTTAATTTTTAGAAATAAAAACGGATTTTGTCATCTGGAAACCATTGCGGCGACTGAAGTGCTTGTTGTCCCTGTTTTTCCTGTAGAATGAGTGGGTGGTGATGAGGCAATATTGGTGGTGTAATGTGGTGGTGGTGTGTGTGTGTGTGGGGGGGGGGACCAAATCCTAATGGGGGGGCACCAAAATGGCCAGAGCCCTGGTTGGATATACAGTTCGGAACATGAAAACGACGGTGACAGTAAAACCTTTATAGGTGCTGGAATGCATTGTTTAATCCCCCCCCCCCTTTTCTCCCCAGTTGTACTTGGCCAATCACCCTGCTCTTCTGAGCCATCCCGGTCGCTGCTCCGCCCCCTCTGCCGATCCGGGGAGGGCTGCAGACTACCACATGCCTCCCTCCTCCCATACACGTGGAGTCGCCAGCCACTTCTTTTCACCTGACAGTGAGGAGTTTCACCAGGGGGACGTAGCGCGTGGGAGCATCACGCTATTCCCCCCCAGTTCCCCCTCCCCCCTGAACAGGCGCCCCGACCGACCAGAGGAGGCGCTAGTGCAGCGACCAGGACACACACCCACATCCGTCTTCCCACCCGCAGACACGGCCAATTGTGTGTAGGGACGCCCGACCAAGCCGGAGGTGACACGGGGATTCGAACCGGCGATCCCCGTTGTTTCGTCTTGCTTGTACACCTGCTGTTTCTACCTTGAAACAGTCATTTAGTGGACGGCCGGGGGGGGGGGGCATAGTGAACAGGGAGACTTCACACTGGAGTACCACGGGTTTTCCAAGCAGGCTGGAATCGGGTCCTTGAAGTGACGCCACGTCACCGTCCTCCTGACGTGTCCTCTGGCGGGACACTGACTCCCGCCTGGCGCAGACAAAGTGGCACCTTCACATCCGGGGACACCAACTAACCGGGGTGCATGCTATACGTGTTGCCGCTGGTTTGAGTTCAGTTTACGTCACCGTTGTCCTTCAGCTCCCACGTGTCCCGCCTGTCCTCGCGCTGCTCTGAACCAGCAGGACTCATACCGGCGCCTTCACAAAACCAGCCAGCGGTGTTTTCACATGTGTTATTCATAACTCTGTGTGAGGGCCAAATACAAACCGATGCATTACAAAATAGGGCCTGTTGACGTTTCCCCCCCTCCCCTCCCCTCCCCTCCCCGTACGGCCTCAACCCGTGTTTAAATTTTAACACGTTACCAGAAACACGTGATTGATAACACAAAACTCCGCTGCATATGACATACTTATGATTAAGAGTGCTGGATTCAGTTTATTAATATTTAATGATTTTTTTTTACATTTCTTATTCTACTACTTATTTGGTCCCATCTGTTTTCTTCTTCTACCATGACCTTGGTTCGAGCCATGCATTTTCATTTAATGTAAAGCGTGCTGCATTTTAATGTATGCTGTAGGGCATCCAGGTAGCGTAGCGGTCTATTCCGTTGCCTCCCAACGCAGGCATCGCCGGTTCGAATCCCCGTGTTACCTCCGGCTTGGTCGGGCGTCCCTACAGACACAATTGGCCGTGTCTGTGGGTGGGAAGCCGGATGTGGGTGTGTGTCCTGGTCGCTGCACTAGCGCCTCCTCCCCAGATAGCATCCGGATGTGGGCCACTTCAGGCAGTGATGCGGCACTGGTGGTCTTCTTCTGGCCCTGACAAAACGGATGTGAGCCTGAAGTGGCCCACATGTATAATAGCAAATATGGCCCAAATATGCCAAACCAAATGTGGGCCTTTTCTGGCAAAGATGCGGTGCTCTCGGCAACACGTCATCTGGATGTGACCCTGAAGTGGCCCGTGTGGTGAATATGGCCCAAGTATCACCAAACAAATATGGGCCACCCTTGGCAAATATGTGGCACACGCAGCATTGCTATGGCTCGGTTCTGGCCCAGATCTGGCAAACAGGAGCGGACCGCCCAGGTGCCATCATTGCACGTGGTATGTGGGCCGGATGAAAGGAAGATGAAAGTCGGGTGTGGGACGGGTCCGGGCCACAGCAATTTTGCTATCTGGGTGTGGTTGGTCGGTGTGCCTGTTCAGGGGGGATGGGGAACTTGGGGGGGGGGGGTAGCGTGATCCTCCCACGCGCTACCTCCCCTTGGTGAAACTCCTCACTGTCAGGTGAAACTCCTCACTGTCAGGTGAAAAGAAGCGGCTGGCGACTCCACATGTATCGGAGGAGACATGTGGTAGTCTGCAGCCCTCCCCTGATCGGATGGAGCAGAGAAGAGTGGGGTAATTGGCCAAGTACAACTGTGGAGAAAAGGGGGGGGGGACAAAAAAGCCCAAAATATGCTGTGTAAAATTGCTAGATGGCGGCGTAGCCAGGTAATTTAGCCGTCTTTTGCGCCTCCGTCTCTCATTGACTTGCTTCAGTCAGATTCGGTTTAAACTCGGAAAGGATCTGAAAGCAAGGCCAGCCTCCCCTTTAGATAACCGAACTTGATAAAAACTCACCTGGTCCTCAAAAGACAGGGCCTGTCCGACGTCGCGCGGGAACCCATCGATCACGATCCCCGCGGCTTGCGGTATCTTCATGATCTTCTGCTTGATCTCTGTGATGGTAGTCTCCTGGAAACCAAGGCCAACATCAACATGATTATCCTCCAGAGACCTAGCTGGTGTCCTACTGTCCACTAACTGAATTTGCACACCATGCACATACATTTCATATAGTCTCATAACCTTGGCATCATGCCTCTAGTGGCATGTCAAGGTAAAACATGTGTAGGTTGTTTTGTGTTCCCCTGAGCCCACTTTTTTTTACCCCCCCCCTCTTTTTCTCCCCAATTGTACTTTGCCAATTACCCTATTTTCCGAGCCGTCCCGGTCGCTGCTCCACCCCCTCTGCCGATCCGGGGGGCGGGGGCTGCAGACTACCACATGCCTCCCTCCTCCCATACATGTGGAGTCACCAGCCGCTTCTTGAGGAGTTTCACCAGGGGGACGTAGCGCATGGGAGGATCACGCTATTCCCCCCTGTTCCCCCTCCTCCTCGAACAGGCGCCCTGACCGACCAGAGGAGGCGCTAGTGCAGCGACTAGGACACATACCCACATCTGGCTTCCCACCCGCAGACACTGTCAATTGTATCTGTAGGGACGCCCGACCAAGCCAGAGGTAACACGGGGATTCGAACCTGCGATCCCCGTGTTGGTAGGCAACGGAGTAGACCGCCACGCCCCCCGGACGCCCGCCCTCCCCCCTTGGCCCATTTTTATTTACAAACCGTTTACAAGCTGTTCTGTTGTGCACCCTGGCTGTCTCCCATTAGTACTTTGGTTGGCCCGTGGGAACGGTTAAAGTTTACAGTACGTCCCAACTGTTTACCCCGCCGAACTCCGTTTTTGGTCTAAGTGCGGTAAAACTGCTCCCTGGAGTGCATGTAAGGGCCAAAGCGTGCCAGCATCTTTTAGCATCACCTAGTTTCTCATGGCCGGAGAGGGTCAGCGCATTTCTTCTGGCGAAGTGCATCACATGGTCCGGCCGAGATAGATGAGCAATGTTCTGCTCTAAAAATAAACGCCATGGCTGTGATCACGTTCGGCAGTCACTAACATAGACATGCAGTTTTCCTCCGCTAAAAGAATGCCTCGTTGGCTGCCGGCAGGGTGCAAAACCAAGGACAGATGAAACCTAGTCTAAAATCCATCCAGGGGAGAGGGGGGGGGGAAATCTGCCTAAAAGCCGAGCCGAGCCAAGATAAGCACAGATAAGAAAAAAGCTCTTCGGTTCCCCATGTGTCTTGATGTCTGCAGTTGGAGTACCGTCCGTAAACCCCATCCCCTCCTGGGAAAGTCCCCCCCCCCCCCAATGCCATACCACAAACACGATTGAAACATCAATAATGCCAGCACGAGGACTCCCAAGGTGTCACACGAACCTGTCAATCACTTTCTCAAATAAACCCCCCTGTTCATTTGGTCCCAAAGGCCGCCGTCCAAGACTGAACCTGCCAGAGGAGAGCGTCTTCAATGGCGAGGTGGCGACACTGGTCTCCACTTAAATGAGCTTTTGCTATTTCCCATCATTTTCAGGAAGGGAAAAAAAACCCCACCAAATTTCAATTTTGAGCGTGCATATGCTCAACCCTGAGGGATGCACTCGGTTATGCTTGGTTGAAAGCAGAGTGATAATTAACTGTGACAACTCTGCCTTTTGCATCGCCGAAGACAAGAATTAATCACAGGTCTGATGCCCTGGATGCACTGATATTTCATTCAAGAGATTAAATATCTACGGGTTTTCGCTCTCTCTCGGCGGCAACACGGTGTGTACCACACGCCGAGCGCATTTAGAAAAGTAACACTCAGTATAGTTATGTGGCGTGATCGGGTCACTGTCCTCCTGCAGTGATTCTTATGTCTGGTTTCCCCAACCCATGTGTGTCAGATATGACACACGTATGAGCTCCCTCACCAACATCATTCATTCATTCTTTCATCCTCAGCCGCTTCTCCGGGGCCGGGTCGCGGTGACAGCATTCTAAGTAGGGCACTCCAGACGTCCCTCTCTCCAGCAACTCCCTCCAGCTCCTCCTGGGGGATCCCAAGGTGTTCCCAGGCCAGATTGGACATGTAGTCCCTCCAGCGAGTTTTGGGTCTACCCCGGGGTCTCCGTCCAGTTGGACGTGCCCGGTAAATCTCCAAAGGAAGATGCCCAGGAGGCATCCTAATCAGATGCCCGAACCACCTCAACTGACCCCTTTCGATGCGAAGGAGCAGCGGCTCTACTCCGAGCTCCCTCCGGATGTCCGAGCTCCTCACCCTATCTTTAAGGCTGAGCCCAGACACCTTACGGAGGAAACTCACTCCAGCCGCTTGTATCCGTGATCTCACCCTTTCGGTCACTACCCAAAGCTCATGACCATAGGTGAGGGTTGGAACGACGACTGACTGGTAAATTTGGAGCTTTGCCTTCTGGTTCAGCTCCCTCTTCACTACAACGGTCCGGTACAACGTCGGCATTACTGCTGATGCTGCACCACTCTACCTGACAGTCTCCACCTCCATCCTACCCTCACTCATGAACGAGACCCAGAGATACTTGAACTCCTTCACTTGAGGCAACAACTCATCCCCAACCCGGAGGGAGCAATCCACCATTTTCCAGTAAAGAACCATGGCCTCAGATTTGGAGGTGCTGACTCTCATCCCGGCCATTTCACACTCAGCTGCAAACCGCCCCAGTGCGCACTGGAGGTCGCGTTCTGATGAAGCCAACAAAACCACATCATCTGCGAAGAGCAGAGATGCAATTCTGAGGTTCCCAAAATGGACACACTCCTCACCAACATCACCAGGACAAATTGTTGTACAGTTAATCTAGGGGGCAAATAAACACAGTGAATGCAAAATGACGACTGACACAGCAGTTCACCAATTAGTGCTTAGCAACTGAGTATTTCCTCAGACAACTGACATCCCACCTAACCCAATGGAGAGCAGCTTCGATACAACATACACATTGGCTAATTAGAGAACGCCACTTTGTTTTGTCATTGCACAGTTGTTTGGTTACAGTGAATTTGTTCGCAGCATTTTTTGTAGCTTTTTTTCTCCCCAGTTGTACCCGGCTAATTACCCCACTCTTCCCAGCTGTCCCGGTCACTGCTCCACCCCCTTTGCCGATCCGGGGAGGGCTGCAGACTACCACATGCCTCCTCCCATACACGTGGAGTCGCCAGCCGCTTCTTTTCACCTGACAGTGAGGAGTTTCGCCAGGGGGACGTAGCGCATGGGAGGATCACGCTATTCCCCCTAGTCTCCCCCCGAACAGGCGCCCCGATCGACCAGAGGAGGCGCTAGTGCATTATATAGGAGCAGTGGGGAGCTGCAGTGCCCGGGGACCAACTCCAGATCTTCTTTCAGTTGCCTTGCTCAGGGGCACGGAAAGGAGTATTAACCCTAACATGCAGCATGTCTTCTTGATGGTGGGAGGAAACCGGAGCACCCCACGCAGACACAGGGAGAACATGCAAACTCCAGAGAGGACCTGGGACAGCCTGGGGTTCGAACCCAGGCCTTTCTTGCTGTGAGGCAACAGTGCTAACCACTGGGCCACTGTGCCGCCCCGAAAAAAGATATAGCTGTCCATCCATCCATCCATCCATTATCCAAACCGCTTATCCTACACAGGGTCGCGGGATGCTGGAGCCTACCCAGCAGTCATTGATACAACTAAACAACAACTTGTGGAGTTAGAAAACAACGAGACAGGAGACGTGAGAGTAGACGTAGTCGAGGTAGTTTACTAGCTCCAACTTTGCATGTCATACATTCGACAACGACACTGAACTGTGTACCGGAAGCGGAAGTGCATTATCTGACCCCTCGCCTCTTCCCTTAAAGGTACACCGTCCTCTTAGGTGAATGTCTCTAGTTATATAGATGTGGGTCACCACAAACTAAACAATATAACTAAACAACAACTACACAATACAACTAAACAATGGGAAATGGGGACATTATATTGTTAAAGAAAGTGTAAAACAGATTCCCGCAAACCTGAACGACTGGAAGGCAAAGTTTTTTCCCCCATACCTCTCCCCAAATCAAAATATTACCTTCAGGGGTGCTGTTCATGTGAGATCACAATTTCAGTTTAAAAAAGAAGAAGAAGAAGAAGAAGAAAGAATCCCCATACATATGTTAGTTGGTTAGTTAGTTAGTTAGTTAGTTAGTTAGTTAGTTAGTTAGTTGCAGTCAGCTCAGTCTATATAGTTTGTTGCTGTGACCTGGAATGTCACAGTAAAGTCGTTACAGCAGTGGAGCTCATCTTGGCAGTTTAATGAACCCAGCAGCAGTCATAACTAAAGGAGGCTAGCGGGACAAGAGGAGTTCTGCACACGGTTGTTTGTGATGGTGACCGCGATTCCTGTCTTGGTCCTGAGGAAAACAAATCATCATGTGCTAAACTAACGGAGGGCATCTGAACGCCACTTAGTATCTTCCGCTCAAGCGGAAGAACTCCTCTCCCTCTCTCGCCCTCTCCCTCTCTCTCTCCCTTTCTCTTTCGAGCTCTCCCTCTACCCCCCCCCCCCCCCGGCTTGACAGCTGATGAACATCCTGCGGGCGGAGGATCACGCCGCAGTTTGATTCATGACAAGGCAGAAAATGATGCTAAAAGACATAAACACACTGCCCAACGGTGATGAAGCGGTGTGGGGGGGGGGTCGTGCTGGGGATTGTTTCCATGGCTTCACCTTGTGCCTTGTTGCCACCAACCACCGTCTCCATGATGACAGTGAGAAACATCCTCTTTTGTATCATTGTGGTATTGCACAGCACTCCTTCTAGATAGCCGGAGGCAAGTATTGACTCAGACTCCGCAGTATACCGCAGTGTTAGTAACCTGCTATTCAAACGCAACTCGCATCACTATACGAGCACATCTGTCCAGCACTTCTAACCCCGTGCTTGACCTGTGGCCTGCCTGGCAGTGATGGTGTCCCACCCTGTCTGTGGAACCCCACCGGACCACACGCCACACAGTCACTGCGTCTACACGCACCGTTAAGTCGAGCTACGGTTATAGCTCGATTAAGCCGTGTAATTGGACTACTGTCGTTGTCCCAGTGTACAAGAACCGGGGGAGAATCGATTTATGGACGGAAGTATGTCCGACCCCGGTACGGTAGGTGGCGATAAGGCCCCTTTCAGCTGGTTGCCTATTGGACCTTCTTCCGGTTGACCTATTGCGTCACATACCAAACAAGCGACACACAAGCTAGCGAGTGGCAAGCGGGTTCCACGTGGAGCGGCGAAACGTGGACAACTTTACAGCGCTGTCCATTTCATAGGTACTCTACGCTTTACTACGCTGTTCGACTTCCGGGTGAAAGACCGCCGCGGGAACTGTGGCTCGTGCGCAGAACGCCTAGGCCAGTTCGGGGCCGATTGAGGCGTGTACATGCCAGAGTAAGTCGATCCCCAACCGCGTTATCTATCTAGGTGTGTTAGTCCGACTTCGAGAAATTCGATTTAATACGATTTCAGTCGGACTAACACGTTTACATATATTTTAAAAGTCCAGCTTTAGTCGGACTAGCACAATAAATCGACTTTTTCTGACATCATGTGTTTTGAAATGATGTTGTAATGACCGCTGTACCACAGTCAGTTTAAGAAGCAGTTTTTAAACACGTGTTTGAATCCGTCAATGTAATGTAGAGGGATGTGCGAGACAAGGCACAAAGATCACACATTTACATATGTCGGCCATAACTGCGGGGTTGGCATCCCCTTCCACTACGCGGTCAAACTAACATGCTGGATATCATAATCACTGGCACATGCTTACACGCGTTTTCTGTATGATGCGGGGAGTGAAAACAACCACAGGGAGTCTGGCCCTATTCTTCCTCCATGGCAAAGTCATTATTTAGTGGAGGAGGATGCTAATAAGATGGATAAGCATCCCCCCTCCCGACTGTTTGTGATACGGACGGCAGTAATTAGTCCCCTGTCACGTCCACGCGGTGGTAATGACCTCTGAGCAAGTGGACACACTCAAGGCTCAGCTTCCCTTACCCTCCTGTTCACCGACTCCCATTCTCTCATACATGCAGACACAAACGCACACAGGAACTCACCAGTGTTCAAACCCCTCCATTTTCTCTTTCTTTCCTAACACTAGAACGACCCAGGCTGTCAAATTTGGCAGTTTTTTGGATTTTCAAAGTTTAATAACATTGTGAGAAAAAAAGATACAGACCTGCTGCTCCCTGAATACTCCTAAAATTGCATATATTTGCATTACATTGAATTTTAGATCAATTGCACAAAAAAGTTATAAGATCTACATAAAACGACCATGAGCGGTCAAAATGACCGCGCGTAATGTGCGCGTCATGTGTTGGTTGCTTCATTTCCTTCGAAGTTTTTTTTAAATACCTTAATCATATGAACAAAAGAACAAAATCTGGTCATAACGTCAACAAATAGCAAATCGTACAAATCAGACTGAGGTATGACACATTTTTTAGTATTTCACAAAACAATAAAAAATAACTAAAAAAATAAAGACAGAGAGAGGTCTAATCAGAAATCAATACATCTATGTTTTTGTAAATATGCAAAGCTTGTTTGGTTTGTATACATTTCAGTGCTTTCTTACAATGTATTCGTTCATGAAGACTAAGAATAGTGGCCTGACCTTAATAAATCTAGATCTATGGATAAATTGTTTAGCCATAATAATCAGACTATTGTACAACATTTCCAGATTTTTATCCTCCATTATGACTCCAAATTTAATATCCTTATAATCAAAATTGGGCAAATGAAAATCCTTTTTAGATATCCAAATTTGAAATAATTCCCAAAAGGCTCTAGTATAAATACAAGTGAAAAACAATTGTCATAACGTTTCGATAACAGAATCACAAAACATAGTTATTTTTTTCAATGTTTTTTTCAATGTTAAATCTTTGTCTCAAAAACTCATTACAAGGATAAATATTACATTACATTACAGTCATTTAGCCGATGCTCTTATCCAAAGCGACTTACAATAAGTGCATTTAACGTAGGAAATCAGAACTACTAGTCATCAGAAGTGCATCATCTCTCTAAACACGCATCTAAGAGCGAAACCAGTGCTGAAATAAAAGCGCAAGTATTAACGTGTATTAACCTTCTCTTCTTCCATATTTGCTGCTACTGCTCTACTGTGCGTGAGCGTATGTGCTATGTCTTACCTGTTGCTATATGTCAGCCTTGTTCCTCTGCATACGTAAGTATGACCACCATGAATGTTTTGTTGTACTGATTGTGATGTCTATATCTGTGTACTTGGTCTGTCATGTCACTGCTGTTCCTTGTTTTTACCTCTCTTTTTTTATTTTTACTCCCCATCCCCTTCCCCTAGGGTGCACTTGCCCCCAACATAGGCCGTTATTGTAAATAAGAGTTTGCTCTTAATTAAGTTGCCTATTAAAATAAAGGTTGATGATGATGATGATGATTATTTTCCGTAGTTCACAGTCATGCCAACTCTGAACAAGCTGCAGCTCTCAGAGCGCTAGGCTATAAAGAGAGGTTAGGCCCACACATTGGAGTCAAGAAGACTCCAAGTGTGACTTTTCCACAGAAAACAACCCAATAGTACAGCCAGCACTTTTTTTTAAAGGTCTCCTATGGACACATGACCTTATAGTGTCATTAATAGATATCATAACTGCAGTGTAAATTGTAATATTTTATTAAATCTTCCCCTTACTATAAATAAATATAATTTATCATTCTAAAATGAGTTCTTTCGCTTTTGGTGAAATAGGGAGAGTGAGGTATCCGGTTCTAATTCTGCCTATAATCTCTTCAGGATAATTTTTTAATAGATTTTTTTTTCTTTTTAATGGTAGAGGAAAGAGTACAGCGGTAAGGGCACCCCTTACAATTTTGTTTGTGCATTTTTTTCTCCATAAAATCGAGATTGTCTATGTAAAGTGAAGCCATCTGTGGTACTAACGCGTCATAAGTCAAAATTCCTTTTATCATATTCACCATTACTTGTGGGATTGCCTTGATAACCACTGAGTATTGGGGTTTTTTTGTACATGTCACATTGAATTTATCAATTAATTCATTGTACTCTAGAAGATTTCCTCTTGAATCCATCAAATGTAAAATAGACCAAATACCTCTCTCCACCCAATCATAATAACATAAAGATTTTCCTTTAAGAAAATAAGAACAAGATGCATCTGTTATTCCAGATTGGAGAGCTATGTGGAGTGAAATTGTGCTTATAAACCAGTTTCCAACGTAAGAGAGCCTGCTGGTGAAATCTAGACAGCTTAATAGGTAGTGTAGCAATACAGAAATCACATCTTAACAGAAAATCTATCCCACCGCACTTGCTAAATATTTTAGAAGGACTATTAAACCAGAATCCATTATCATTTTGTATGAATTGTTGTAACCATTTTAGTTTTATCATTCCATTCATTGCCTCATAGTCAATCACATTTAAGCCCCTTTCTTCTAATGATTTTACTACATCCCCTTTTCTAATATAATGATTTTTGTTTTTCCAAATAAAGTTTAAATTTTTTTGATTAATTGATTTAATTGTCAGGAATGGCCAATGAAAAAGCTGGGTACATAATTCTAGATAATGTTTCAATTTTAGCAATCAAAATATGTCCAAAGTTTGACACATCCATCTGTAACCAAGAATTGAGTATAGATTTACTTTTTTTCTTTTTTTTATAACAGTCTCGATATTTAGTTGTTCTCTAGCTTTACAATCTTTAGTTATAACCACTACTAAGTATTTTACTTCATTTTTTTACTGGAATATCATACAAATCTATTAGCGGACGGTCATATATAGCAATTAGTTCACCTTTTTTTATTTATTTAAGTGTAGTGCAGATGCTTTAGAAAACTCATCTATCTTCTTGATTACCAGAGGGATCTGTTCTGGCCTCTTGAGGAAAGTGGTAGTATCATCTGCCAGCTGAGTTATGACCAGATGGTTGCCTAGCACATTTAAAGGCTTGATGTCTGGACTATTTTTTGTAAAAATAGCCAACATTTCTGCAACTAAAATAAATAATAAAGGGGAGCAAGAACAACCCTGTCGAATCCCTCATTTAACCTCAAATCTTTTAGATGTTCTTTTAGGGAGAGAAACTGAACTATTAATGTCATTATACATCTTATTGATTACCTTTATGAATTTGGACTAAAACAAAAATATTCTAAAGACTTTATTATAAATGGATGTTCAGCTAAATCAAAGGCTTTGTAAAAATCTAAAAAAAAACCATTATGAACCCAGTCTTCAATCAAATAATTATAATCTAGTAAATTAAGAACCAGCCTAATGTTATTATGTTTAGCCATATCTTTAAGAAACCCCGACTGAGTTTCACTTATTATCTGTCCTATACCTACTTTCATCCGATTGGCAATAATATGCGTAAAATATTTGTAATCCACATTCATTGACGTTATTAGTCTCAAGTTATCAATACATCTTTTGTGCTTACCAGGTTTAGGTTACAAACACTGGCGTAACATATTTATTATGGGCCCTGGTGCAAGCAACCCTCGTAAACCCCCCCCCCGTCTCTCTCTCACTCGCTCACACACACACACCACCACCACCATAGGTGGGTTTAGTAAGTAATTTTAGTAATTTATTTGTATAGCACCTTTCACAGGTATAAAATCACAAAGTGCTTCACAGCATAAAATATAACAAATAAAATAGAAATATCAAAGTAACAGACAAAGTTTACACAGATTAGTTATTGTAAAGGTCAGTACGTCAAAGATTGGCTACACTTCAGAACCACGGAGAGCGGACGCACCACGGACAGAGTTCGGAAACCTAAACAGACGGTCTCTAAATCAAATCAGTCGACAAGGCAATGAAACAAGTCAACAAAGCAACTAGGCTGTAATATAGCTAACAGCCTTGTCATTCGACAGTAACAGGGGAGCACACATCAGACTCAAAACCTGCTAGATTGCATGGTTTGGCACGTACGCAGGACACATTGCAGCTTTCCTTCTTTTCCTTGCTCTCCTTCCTCTTTTTACATCCACTTTTATGTGAGTAACTCATGCTTACTTGCTTGATTTTATTCTTCTAACGTTACTTAGGTAGGCTAGATAGGTAAATGATATTGCACGCGCTAAACAAACTATCATCACATGCTCAAAACAGACACGTAACATTGGACTAGGACAATGCATGCAGAAATATTGACGCAACGGGCCCTGGTGCCACTGCACCGGCTGCACCACCTATATTTACGCCAGTGGTTACAAAGTAATAATACCTTGCTTCATGGTCGACATTAAATTATTGTGTTCAATACATTCTTTTATGGCATCATATAACAGTTCTTTTATATCTTCCCACAAAATTTTATGAAAGTTCGAGGTTAAACCATCTTGACCAGGAGCTTTACCTACTGACATTTGCTTTATAGCTTCATCCAATTCCTTCATTCTAATCTCGGAATCACACAATTCTTTAAATGCCAAATCAGTTTTAGGAATATAATGTTTAATACTTTCAAGAAATGATAATGAATCCTCAACCGAATAGGGTATGATTTGGAATAGAATTGATGAATTTCTTCAGAAATTACCTTTGTGTCAGAACATTCTCTATTATTTATTTTTTTGGTATGACAATTGTTACTTTGTCTTTATTTCATGTTTACACAGGAATGTGACAATGTAACATTGTTAATATGGAAATACAAAATGTGTGACATTGTAGGTAGGATACAACTATAGTGTTTTTCTAAACACATAGGGGTTAACAACCTCACTTGTCTCAGTGCCAATATACCTGCGAGTAACACACTGAGTCAAGCAACTGCAGTTAGGTGCATTGAAGATGTTATCATTTGTAGCTCTGCTTGTAAGGAAAGAAGGACGTTTCACCTTGACATTAAGCCATTTGGAACACGTGTGTGATTCTCTCATCCATCCGACAGGTCGTGAAATCATTTTAACTTTGTACGCTTTTACAGTCACCGCCTTACGTTGAGGTTCTATAAGAGGATCACCATTTTCTGTGATTACAGGTACAAACCTCTTTCTATCAACCGCATCATTTGATAAATCTGTCCATATTACCACAAGGGTCTGTTGCATTAGGTATAATTTGATTGTAAAACACACAGTCAACATTGTTGGGCAACGCAGCCACATTTTGACTCAGAGACGCCATTAACTCGTGGAACAAACCTCGATTAGGGAACAAGCAGTTTCTACGGGCCAATTGGTAACACAACTGCTGAGTCTCAATGTCACCAATGTATACTTCTTTCAGAGGCACAATGTGCTCCTTTTCAAATTCAACAGGAGACGGGTCATGTTTTAACACGACAGGCCACACTTCAACTGACCTTGCTACACATTCTTTGCCATATTGATTATGCCATTCACTAATGACTGTGGATACAGGAAACCCAACTACCACATTTACCACAACCAGTTCTATTGTCAAGCTTGACACTGTATGTACACCCATTTTTACAATTAAATGTAGCTCAGCCAGAGGTACTGGTTGCTACAGGCGTCGTGGACGCTCTTTGCCGCTGCTCGGCTGTTGTCGGCTGGATTCGCTGTTGTTTTCTTTTTTGTCTTCGTCGCCTTTCGTATGTATGTGTGTTGTTTAAATCGGAGAGTACCGCTGGCGTCTCATGTGTGTGGCTGCCGCTTCTCCCGCCGTCTTGTCTTCCCCCTCTCTGTCCCCGTTTTTTCGGCGATCCGTGCTAGCCGCCCTAACTAGCTAACTGGCTAACCACCGCTTGGCTAACGTTAGCTTTACGCGAGCGCTGGCCTCCTGCCTCTCCACTCTAGTTTGCTTTTGCGGTGATGGCTATCGGACAGTCACGCTTTGCAGGAAGTGACGCAATGCCCCTATCCGTTGCAAACGATAACAACACACTAACGTAGGCTGGCTAGCTAATAGAACTGCTAGCTAATAGAACTTTTTCCACCCAAATTTAAGCAGATATTTAACGTTGTCAACTCGAAATAACCACTGAATACATATGTCTTAACCCACTACAGTATCCAGCATGTACCTGAAACATAACACAATACTTTTATTTGACCGCTCGCCTAACGTTAGCATATGCTAGCTAGCGATGATTTGCAATGTTAATCTCCATAACCAGCGTTGCTCTCCATTGTTAGTGTTACCAGTAACGTTAACGTTATTTCTGACTGTTTGCTAGGTCCAGCCCGGTGAGATCACTTCCGGCGAAGCATGACTGTCCGATAGCCATTACCCTAGTTTGCGGATCTGACGTCTGTCACAGCCGGAACAAATTTACAAAAAAAAAGTTCCGGATGACGCGACAATGGCGTTCTAATCAGCTGTTCGGTAGCGTTCGGTGTCACATTCTCTGTTATTGATCAGCAAAACATTTATTGTATTTCTTTCTTGTCTCCTCCTTTCCAGTCCGAAAAAATAAGACGTGTTCTTCTCCCCTTGGTCTATCCATTTAGCTCTGGATCTAACATAAGCTCCTTGTGCCCTGTGGGTGAACAAGTTATCTAATCCGGCTTGTAAACTCAATATCTTTGCTTTGTTTTCGTCTGAGAACTCAATTTTTCTGCAACATTCATTAATTTCTTGAACCAATTTATATCATCTTCACTTTGCGGGTGACATCTGGTTTTACTCAATTTAATTGAGAGACTCCTGGCCTTATATTTAAAATATTCCCATTTGCTGCAGTAAGTATCTATGTCTGTATCACTTTTAATTTCCACCATTAATGCCTTTACTTCCTTAACATATTCTTCTAAATTTAACATTTCAGCTTTGGATTTCCAGTAATTTGTTCTACATTTATGATTACCATCTGGTTTCAGAGCTATTTCAATTACATAATGGTCTGTCAATGGAGCAGCAGACATTGCGACGTTAGTCACAGAAATTGTGATTTCTGGAGTCACCAGCCAAACATCTATTCTGGATCTTGATCTCCCATTGGGTTTTATCCAAGAGAATTGTCTCCTATATGGGTTTTTTTTCTCTCCAAATATCAATAAAATAATTGACATCTGGAATTCCTTCAATACTGTGTTGTAATGGTAATCATTACGAAAAGATGGACATCTATCCAACCACTCATCTGGTGCCATATTAAACTCCCCACCTATTAAAGTAAATCCTATACCTTAAGTTTGCTTATATTCAGCAATAATTTCTGTAAGAGCTCCTAATAATATTTTGTTTTGACCAATATTATTATATCCATAGATATTGATCAAAATTGCAAATGGACCCTCTAAATTTACAACCACAACAAGCCAATGACCATCCTTATCCTTTTTGAATGTTACTACCCCCCCAGGGAATCTATAAAACATATGGCCACGTCCCCAGATCGATTACTGCCGTGAGAAAACAGAATGTGGTCTACCCACTGGTTCTTCCAAAATGTAGTGTCCTCCTCACATGAATGAGTCTCTTGCAAAAACATGCAGTGTGCTTTAAGACCTTTACGAAACAAAAAAGTAGCCTTGCGTTTTACGTTGTCCTTAAGACCTCTTGCATTTAACGATAAAAAAGAAATCTCTGACTTTAGAGAAAACATATAGAATGAAAACCAACCTCTTTAAATGTATCCTCAACTCAGAAGTTCCTCTGGAAAAAGTAATGTCCTTCCCCTTCCATCATTTACGTAATGTCTTTACTGGTCGGATTACATATCAATGTTCACTCTGTCAACTAGATCTGTTGCCCATCGATGAATCCAAAGGGTCTGCGATAGTTTGATTTCTTCCCGGCCTTTCTCGCTTCTTGTATCCGAGGCCAAAGAGCTTCTCTGGCCTGCTTATCTGCCATGGTTCAGTCTTCAGTGAAGCGAACTCCCGCTTTCCTGCATATTTCCGACTCCTTCGTCATTCTCCAAATCCCATCTCTGCGCTGACGTTTGACAAATTGGATAATGACCTGGCGCCTTCTCTTCTCCTCCTTTCTCCCCACCTGATGAACAGTGTCTATTATCTCATCCATGTTCTGTGCCCATTGCGGTGCCAACCTTCTTGAGCAGGTTAATCACCTCCTCCCTTGTGTTACCCTTTCTTTCATGCCTTTTATTCTCAGATTCCACCGCCTGCTGCACCTTTCATGTTCGCCCGCTCTTTCTTTAAGACCGGTGTTTTCTTTTTCCAGGGCTGCCACTTTCTCTTCTAATTTGCATTAATTTTGCATTCTTCGAGTTCCGCCGCATTGAG
>NC_079224.1:11298087-11300587 GCF_029633865.1 Lampris incognitus | reverse complement strand
ATACACAATACCCACCACACACTGTACACACCGCAGGTATACACAATACCCACCACACACTGTACACACCGCAGGTATACACAATACCCACCACGCACCGTACACACCACGGGTATACATCACAAAGTGTGACATGCTGGAGCACATCTTTCAAAGAAGCCAGAGCGTTGCTTGTTTTTGTTGTTGTTGTTTCTTGCAACCGAGAGAACTAAAGTAAACTTTTTTTTCCATTTCAGCTGAGCCTGGCTGCCTCGTGGCTGCCTCGTGTCTGCATCGTGGCTGCCTCGTGGCTGCCTCGTGGCTGCCTCGTGTCTGCCTCGTGGCTGCTTCGTGGCTGCCTCGTGGCTGCCTCGTGGCTGCTTCGTGGCTGCCTCGTGGCTGCTTCGTGGCTGCCTCGTGGCTGCCTCGTGGCTGCTTCGTGGCTGCCTCGTGGCTGCCTCGTGGCTGCATCGTGGCTGCCTCGTGGCTGCTTCGTGGCTGCCTCGTGGCTGCCTCGTGGCTGCATCGTGGCTGCTTCAAGGCTACTTCGTGGCTGCATCGTGGCTGCATCGTGGCTGCTTCATGGCTGCATCGTGGCTGCCTCATGGCTGCTTCATGGCTGCTTCATGGCTGCATCTTGGCTGCCTCGTGGCTGCCTCGTGGCTGCCTCGTGGCTGCCTCGTGGCTGCTTCGTGGCTGCCTCGTGGCTGCCTCGTGGCTGCATCGTGGCTGCTTCAAGGCTACTTCGTGGCTGCATCGTGGCTGCTTCATGGCTGCATCTTGGCTGCCTCATGGCTGCTTCATGGCTGCTTCATGGCTGCATCGTGGCTGGTGTTGCGCAGCTGCCACGCTAAATTTACAGTGGACCTACAGTTACACTAATTGAATTATTTGACAGATGAATGCAGCCCCATCGAGCAATTCTGATAAGTGGAGGAGACGTGTCGGACCACGTGAGTGATGCAGAGCCGGGTCTTTTCTGCCGATTTTAACAGGGCGGGCGGGCCAAGCGGCAAGAAATAACACACTAATGACACCGTGTCGTGATGCGTACTCGGTGACCCAGGTGAGGACACCACAGGGAGGTGAACCAGTTCACCTGTTTATTGACAGGTACGTGTCATCACTCATCTACGTGACCTCTTCAGTCTCAGCTGCCTGCAGGTATGCAAATGCCCATGACAGTTGATTAGAATTAAAATGGCAACCTGTACTATTCACAGACAATTGGGGTATAGCTGCAGCCACCGAGCTGACAGCGTCCCCAACCGACACAGCAGCCAGGGAAGGGGACTCCACCCATCTGCAGGCCAGGGGCCCCTCCTCCAAGGAGGAGAATGTGCACATCCTTGATAGGGAGGAGCGCTGGTTTGAACGAGGAGTCAAAGAGGCCGTCTGTGTGAAGAGGGAACACGTCATCCCTGAACATCTTGTACTCTCAGCCCCCCCCCCCCAGGGTACATCTGTCACCGTCTTACAGTGCTGGGATTGCCCCCATTCCCCAGTCCTCTGAATAGTACACCTTCCCACTGAAACCCTAGTTAACGCTCACGCTCATATTTGCATATGAAACCGATCGTTGGTTTCGGTCGTTATGCCACTGTCTCGTTTATAAGGCTGGGGATACCTGCAGTCAGTTGAGACTGAAGAGGTCCCTTGGATGGGTGATGAAATGGGGGCATCTGGGTAGCGTAGTAGTCTATTCCGTTGCCTACCAACACAGGGCCCGGCGGTTCGAATCCCCGCCCAGATTAGTGCATGTGGGCCACCTCAGGCAATGATGCGGCACTGGTGGCCTTCTTCTGGTCCTGACAAAATGGATGTGAGCCTGAAGTGGCCCGTGTGGTAAATGGTGAATATGGCCCAAATGTCACAACACAAATATGGGCCACCTTTGGCAAATATGTGGCACATGCTTTGCTATGGCTCGGTTCTGGCCCAGAGCGGACCGCCCAGGTGCCATCATTCCAGGCAGGATGTGGTCGGCTGTGGGACGGGTCCGGGCCACAGCAGTTCTGCTATCTGGGCGTGTTACCTCCGGCTTGGTCGGGCGTCCCTACAGACACAGTTGGCCGTGTCTGCGGGTGGGAAGCCGGATGTGGGTATGTGTCCTGCTCGCTGCACTAGCGCCTCCTCTGGTCGGTCAGGGCGCCTGTTCGGGGTGGGGGGGCCGGGGGAATAGCGTGATCCTCCCACGTGCTACGTCCCCCTGGTGAAACTCCTCACTGTCAGGTGAAAAGAAGCGGCTGGTGACTCCATGTATGGGAGGAGGCATGTGGTAGTCTGCAGCCCTCCCCGGCTCGGCAGAGGGGGCGGAGCAGCGAGCGGGACGGCTCGGATAGATTCCCATCCAAGCCCCGCGTCGGTAGACTGCCAGCGAGGCCGAAGGCAGGTTCACTGTGCACTTGTCAGCCCGCCAGGAGCCGTCCGCCATGTCGGTGAGACGCGTGACCGTCTCAGAATACCCAACACAAGTCATCACGAGTCTGTAGGTGCGAGCGGCATAAAAAGAGACAGGTGG
>NC_079224.1:10928087-10933087 GCF_029633865.1 Lampris incognitus | reverse complement strand
CCGGCATTTCCCCGCCCACGTCTGGATCTCGGGATGACAAGAGCATGACTAAGCGTCGTCCTTTCAGGTCTGCTCATGTCTGCTTTCTAAAGTAGGACACATACCGGCGGTCTATTCCGTTGCCTACCAACACGGGGATCGCCGGTTCGAATCCCCGTGTTACCTCCGGCTTGGTCGGGCGTCCCTGCAGACGCAATTGACCGCGTCTGCGGGTGGGAAGCCGGATGTGCGGGTAGCCGGATGTGTGGGTATGCGTCCTGGTTGCTGCACTAGCGCCTCCTCTGGTCGGTCGGGGCGCCTGTTCAGGGGGGAGGGGGAACTGGGGAGGGGGGGTAGCGTGATCGTCCCACGCGCTACGTCCCCCTGGCGAAACTCCTCACTGTCAGGTGAAAAGAAGCGGCTGGCGACTCCACATGTATGGGAGGAGGCGTGTGGTAGTCTGCAGCCCTCCCCGGCTCGGAAGAGTGGGGTAATTGGTAGAATTGGGGAGAAAAGGGTGGGGGGTGGGGGGTTGGACACATGCCAGTTAGTCTCAGCTGTACTCTCTGGGTCCGGCGTGGAAGCAGCGGTGGCCGCTGCAGGGTTGTTATTCATCGTGAGCGACGTTACAGTTTCCCTCGTTAAACTGGACGTCAAGGGGCTGAAGACATGACGTCAGAGCAACAGGTCAGACTGGGACGCGAGGCGGAGGAGCACGTGCAGGTAGCGAAAAGCTCGCCTATATTGGTACGACATAGTGTGTGTAGGCAGGACACACGGCAGTTCTACACAATCTACCCTTCTAGGACACTAACCGCATGAAATGGTGGTGAACCGCTTCAGGGATCCTGCTAGGGAGGGACTGTGGGTTTGGATGGAGTGGACCTTGAAAGGAAACTACAGCTTCTGTGCAACCTCCCCCCCCCCCCGCCTTTAAAAGTCCCAGTTAAAAAGCCTGGATTTAGAGCGGGCGTCGTCTTTTAAAATGGTTGGTCGCTCACAGAGAGGGAAGAAATGTGGGCCTCCCTTTCAAATGGTCACTGTGTTCCTCAGGTCCCGCAGGAAGAGCCCTGGATTAAGTCACTTCCTCTTACATTGTGATCCTTCAGTGGTCTGAGCAGATTGTCTCTGTGTAACTCCCTGTGTCTGTCCCACTGTCTCTCTCTCTCTCACATACACACACACACACTTCCTTCACTATGACACGGTGTCATGAGAGGTCAACGGTCTCATACTCGCCGTGGTCCGAGTCGTCCAGTTCGATGCCCGGCACCAGGCTGTAGTATTCGGTGGCCTGCGTCAGGTAAGCCTTTTCCCTGTCGGCCGAGTCCTTCATCACCTCCGTCACGCTCTCCGTGTCCAGCTCCGCCTTGCTGCCCGCCTCGGCCACCTGGGATCCTTGCCTCCCCTCTGTGGAGCTGGAACAGCGAGAGGAGGTGCAGTTCAGGGACTCCACGGAGCCCATTTTGATCTCCACCTCCTCGTAGATGTCCCGGGTGCTGCCCAGGAGGGCGGATGCCGGGCGCAGCAGCAGCGGGTTTTTCAAAATCCCCTCGGCCCTGCCGCCCTCAGCCTTGGCAGACTCCCTGGCAGCAGCCGCTGGCTTTGAGCGATACTTTTGGCTGCTGCAGTTGGCGCTGGAGGAGGCGTTTTTCTTTGTGGTGCCAAATGCCAGTGTCTCCTTCTTCCTCTTCTTCCTGCCACACCACCAGCAGAGCACTAGGGCTGTGAGGATGAGGAGAGGGAGGAGGATGAAAAGCGCTGTGAGGCCCGGTGGACGGCACACGTCGCTGAGCCTCACCGACCGCATGTTTCCTGCCCGCCCAGGTTCCAGGGGGAGGCACAGGTCAGATCGGCCACCAAATCCTGCAGGATCATGGTCTTGTTGCCCGACCTCTTCCTCCTCCTCCCAGGCCTTCCATTAGGAGACAGGAGCAGTCCCAGGGGTTGTCTCCCAGTTCGAGCCTCTGCAGGCTTGACATGCGGAGCACAGATTCTGGGATGAGAGCTGAGCCCGTTCCTCTGGAGGTCCAGCACCGCGAGATTGTCGGAGCCGCGGAGGAAGCCGTCAGGGAGCTCCTGCAGCAAGTTCATGCCCAGGTGCAGCACCTTCAGGCTGCGGTGACCAGCCAGAAAGTCCCTGGCAGTGTAGTCAGCCTGTTGTGATTCAAATAGACCTCCGTCAGGGAGGAGGGCCTCGGTTTGATTCATGTCGATACGACTGATACCGCAGCGGGAGAGGTCCAGGATCTTTATGGTAGTCTCATTGATAAACACGGACCAGGGTACACGACTGAAGGTAGAGCCAGAGAAATTCAGGCAGCAGGCCCCAGCGGGCAGCTCAGGGGGGAACTGGGCCAAAACACTGGCCAGGGGGACACACACATCCGTCCACGATGGCATTGTCCACCACCATCACGGAGAGCACGGAAAGCAACAGGACACTCCACCGGCAGACTGTTTCTGAAACAAAGACAAAGCATGAAAGTTCAGGCAGTGTGGCTTTGTGTAGTCGTATCCACACAAAGCAGGCCGGCACCAGGCCACGGCTAATCCCATCCACCCTAGCATCTCTTCCTTCTTTCTATCTGCTTTATTTTTGTTACCCCCGTTTTTTTTGGCACTATGCAGTGACGATGAATTGGTGCCCGTTGTTACTATTGCCCCCTTACTTCTGGTGTCTGAGGTTACTATTGCCCCCCTTACTTCTGGTGTCTGAGGTTACTATTGCCCCCTTACTTCTGGTGTCTGAGGTTACTATTGCCCCCTTTCTTCTGGTGTCTGAGGTTACTATTGCCCCCTTACTTCTGGTGTCTGAGGTTACTATTGCCCCCTTTCTTCTGGTGTCTGAGGTTACTATTGCCCCCTTACTTCTGGTGTCTGAGGTTACTATTGCCCCCTTACTTCTGGTGTCTGAGGTTACTATTGCCCCCTTACTGCTGGTGTCTGAGGTTACTATTGCCCCTTACTTCTGGTGTCTGAGGTTACTATTGCCCCCTTTCTTCTGGTGTCTGAGGTTACTATTGCCCCCTTTTCTTCTGGTGTCTGAGGTTACTATTGCGCCCTTACTTCTGGTGTCTGAGGTTACTATTGCCCCCTTACTTCTGGTGTCTGAGGTTACTATTGCCCCCTTACTTCTGGTGTCTGAGGTTACTATTGCCCCCTTACTTCTGGTGTCTGAGGTTACTATTGCCCCCTTTCTTCTGGTGTCTGAGGTTACTATTGCGCCCTTACTTCTGGTGTCTGAGGTTACTATTGCCCCCTTACTTCTGGTGTCTGAGGTTACTATTGCCCCCTTACTGCTGGTGTCTGAGGTTACTATTGCCTCCTTACTTCTGGTGTCCGAGGTTACTATTGCCCCCCTTACTTCTGGTGTCCGAGGTTACTATTGCCTCCTTACTTCTGGTATCTGAGGTTACTATTGCCTCCTTACTTCTGGTATCTGAGGTTACTATTGCCCCCTTACTTCTGGTATCCGAGGTTACTATTGCCTCCTTACTTCTGGTGTCTGAGGTTACTATTGCCCCCTTACTTCTGGTGTCTGAGGTTACTATTGCCCCCTTGACTTCTGGTATCTGAGGTTACTATTGCCTCCTTACTTCTGGTATCTGAGGTTACTATTGCCCCCTTACTTCTGGTATCTGAGGTTACTATTGCCTCCTTACTTCTGGTGTCTGAGGTTACTATTGCCCCCTTACTTCTGGTGTCTGAGGTTACTATTGCCCCCTTACTTCTGGTATCTGAGGTTACTATTGCCTCCTTACTTCTGGTGTCTGAGGTTACTATTGCCCCCTTACTTCTGGTGTCTGAGGTTACTATTGCCCCCTTACTGCTGGTGTCTGAGGTTACTATTGCCCCCTTACTGCTGGTGTCTGAGGTTGCGCCCTTTTCTAGTTGTACGTGTCATATTTTATGCTCTCATTGAATAACTTGCTTACTTTGTGGTGATATCAATTTATGTTGTACTTGGACTTTCATTCTCTCCACCTCTTGATGATGTAAGGTGCACCTACTACAAGATATACACTCCTGCCCAGATAGCAAAACTGCTGTGGCCTGCACCCGTTCCCACACCCGACCCACACCCGACCCACACCCGACCCACACCCATCCCACACCCGACCCACACCCGACTTTCACCTTTCTTTCATCCGGCCCACATACCGCATGGAATGATGGCACTTGGGCAGTCCACTCCTGTTTGCCAGACCTGGGCCAGAACCAAGCCATAGCAGTGCCGCATGTGCCAAATATTTGCCAAAGGTGGCCCATATGTGTTTTTGTGATATTTGGGCCATATTCACCATTTACCACACGGGCCACTTCAGGGTCACATCCAGATAACATGTTACCCAGAGCAACCCATATTTGCCAAAAAAGGCCCACGTTTGATTTGGCATATTTGGGCCATATTTGCTATTATACATGGGGGCCACTTCAGGCTCACATCCATTTTGTCAGGGCCAGGGCCACATCCGGATGCTGTATGGGTGGCTATGATATTTAACGCTCTATGACATCTTTCTGGTAATTGCTAAACTCTCTTTGACGCTGCTTTGGGATATAAGCGCCTGCCAAATGAGGAAATATAAATGTACACACACACACACACACACACACACACACACACACACACACACACACACACACACACTGTCATAGGGGATCGGCGCAGTCCCACGGAGCTGCACCTTAGCAACGCCACCAGCAACTCGCGGATGCTGTGACTAGCAGAGGCGTTGGCATGGTGACACGTGGCAAGGGATCAGGGGTCCGACTCAGACTCCTCCCGCAGGTTAAGGGGGAAAAGGAAACAGATGCTTTGAATCCAGCTCAGAGGTCGGCGAGTGATATCTTCTGCAGTCATCAGTCCAGATTTAGTCAGATACGGTCGTGCCAAGCCTCCCTTAGGAAGGCGAGGGGCGGGGCGTGTAAGAACTAAACATGAAGCATAAATGCCAGAGAATGATGAATACCGTCCATCTTTATTTTAATGTAAGGCTAATTCATGTCCTCCCAAT
>NC_079224.1:10899606-10925387 GCF_029633865.1 Lampris incognitus | reverse complement strand
ACCCATAATACGTATGTCCCCACAAGGCAGGTGGTTTCAGGTTTTTCTATCCCAATGGGGACATTTGGTCCCCACTGGGATAGAAAAACCCTGGCACACGCGCGGCGCGCGCACACGCACACTTATAGGGTAGTGGAGTCTAATACAGTATATTCACTGTAAGCGACGTGTGCTCGTTAGGCCCTTTGGAAACGGGGTGGTCATCGACAACAAAAAAAAAAAAGACTTAAAAAGAGCATAGGTTCACATTTCCCACATCCTTGGGGGGACAACTCCCATTTACTTCATCGTGTGGAACTGCTGCCTCCTCCACACGTGGAAGATGTGAGCTAACCTATGCAATATGAGGCGTCCTCTGACCTCGTCATGAGCATTTCAGGAGGCTTTATCACGAGCTTACACTTGTGCTCTCTCTCTCTCTCTCTCTCTCTCTCTCTCTCTCTCTCTCTCTCTCTCTCTCTCTCTCTCTCTCTCTCTCTCTCTGCTCTCTCTCTCTCTCTCTCTCTCTCTCTCTCTCTCTCTCTCTCTCACACACACACACACACACACACGCTCATGTGAACGGAGTGGGCGTGATTGCCTTCCTGCCCGGGGCATCTGTAGACCTACATCTCCAGGGGCAAAATCACAGTCGGGCTTCAACCGACGTGCGTCTCTTTAAACCGCCGTTCATAACGCGTTATGCACACTCTGCCTCACGTGGCTGGCAGTCACCGAGGTTTGTCGAGCGAAACATTCCCCGCAGCGGTTTGGCTGCCGCGACCCGGTCGACCGTCAACAGCTCGTTTTAACAGGTCCCGATGACCAGACATCGATTTCTAATCGCGACACGTTTTACGGTAAAACATGCCCCCCTTGAAGCTGTACCGCACTGGGCACAGCGTTGTCTCATAGTCGTAACAACAGCGCCCTCTTCTGGTTCGAGTTGAGACTTTTCCACTACATGGTACCGGCTCAACTCGTCTCGCCCTATTTCGTTTTCCATTACTGGAAAGTACCGGCGTTTTGGTAACTGGTACCACTTCTCCGGTACCACCTTTGTCGAGGTTAAAAACAAAAAAACAAAACCGAACGGGCACCAAAATCAACGCAGACCTCTGATTGTCAGAGAAACGCGTCACTGCGTCGTTTTGCGTGACTGCGTCATCAATGCGCGCATGGGCTATCACCCGGCATTTTCAAGTACTCCTAAGTGGCTCTTATTATCATCATCTGACCGTTGGCCTAAAAAAAAACAATCATCGACCTCATAAGTTTTTGTGTTAACCTTTCCTTGTTTATTTATTTTATTCCCTTTATCTTCTCTCTCTTTTTTGCGTTGTATCATATTGTAACGTGCATGGATAAGTAGACACGTTGGTCCTTGAATAGCGGGTCGGGCGCTTTAGTCGACTGGTTAACATTGTCGCTTGCGGAGCGGGAGACACAGGTTCGCGTCCCGGCCATGGCGACGGCCTCCCAGACTGCCCACCCCGAATTCGCTACAATATGTACACTATAATTATTACTTTTTCGTGTTTTGACTCTCCCCAGTGCTGAAACTCCGACACTGTATTGTTGCAAAGTAAAAAACAACTGTACACGATAAAAAAATGAATTAAAAAAAATTGAATACCGAAGCGGTCGAAGCAGAGTTATCTTAAAATACATTTTGAAATTGAAAAAATAAAATAAAAATGGAGAGCCGAAATATCCAGCTACACTGAGGAGAGAAACTGTTACGGTAATGGAAAACGGCACAGAAGCGAGGCGAGTCGAGTCGAGTCGAGCCGAGCCGAGCCGAGCCGAGCCGGTACCGGTGTAGTGGAAAAGGGGCATTAGATCTCCAGCACTATAGCGAATGGACTATTTCTATTTCTGCCTTCCAGTTTGTGTCTATCTAATGTACATACAGTTATCCTGACCACACCTTTTGCTCATTTAATGTGACAGCATCCTCAGAATTACAACATGTACATTCAATATCCATCCATCCACCCATCCATCCACCCGTCCATTATCCAAGCCGCTTATCCTAGGTAGGGTCGCGGGATGCTGGAGCCTATCCCAGCAGTCACTGGGCAGCAGGCGGGAGACACCCTGGACAGGCTGCCAGGCCATCACAGGGCTGGTTGTATAATAATAATAATTTCGCGAATTCGGGGGACAACGCAACCACAGGAACTGCCGCGGCGCGAACCCGTGTCGCCCGCACCGCAGGAGACATCGCTAACCGCCAGACTAAAGGGTCAGACCAGCAAGCCAGCGGCCAGCGTGTCTTCTTATCCATGCACGTTACAATACTAAATACACTGATCAATACTAAGTATGATCAATACTTGCAGTGGTAGTATTCATGGTAGTTCTATCAATACTAGCAGCAGTATCAATAGTAGTATAATACCACATTCTCTTGATTTTTATACCCAACAAAGAACACTCGCCGCCCGCGTAGCGTAGCGGTCTATTCCGTTGCCTACCAACGCGGGGATCGCCGGTTCGAATCCCCGCGTTGCCTCCGGCTTGGTCGGGCATTCCTACAGACATGTCTGCGGGTGGGAAGCGGGATGTGGGTATGTGTCCTGGTCGCCGCACTGGCGTCTCCTCTGGTGGGTCTGGGCACCTGTTTAGGGGGAGGGGGAACTGGGGGGAATAGCTTTATCCTCCCACGCACTACCTTCCCCTGGTGAAACTCCTCACTGTCAGGTGAAAAGAAGCAGCTGGCGACTCCACATGTATGGGAGGAGGCATGTGGTAGTCTGCAGCCCTCCCCGGATCGGCAGAGGGGGTGGAGCAGCGACCGGGACAGCTCGGAAGAGTGGGGTAATTGGCCGGATACAATTGGGTAGGGGAAAAAAAGGGGGGGGGGGATACATCACTAAAATTTGCTGTTTATGCCAGTATTCACATCCCACATGTTTAAATTACGCTCACATTAACACTTCACTTCTAGTGCCCTACGTACTTTTGGGTTCATTATATAATCTTGCTTCTACAATTTTCCAGGATTACAATCTGATTAACCTGGCCTGGATGACTACTCAGTGATGATTCGACGGAGAGTTGTGGATAAGATGTAAAGGTTGCCTTCAACGATCGGCATCAAACACCTAAGTAAACTACGAAATGAATCTTCTCACATTTGTGTTTTAAATCCTCTTAACCCTTAAGGACCCCTTTGTTTGAATATTTGATTTTTCTTCGTGTAGAGGCCTACACAACATTCAACCATGCCCCCCTCCCCTGTGAGACCCATCAAAAGACTAGGGAGATGTCACTCGTTAACGAACTTTCACTGAACATATAATGGAATACAGCACACATAACGTCAGCAAGTGGCACTCCCGTTGGCTCCAGTACACTCTGCAACCTCCTTCCTGCCCGGCGACAAAGCGCGAGAGTATAACTACGTGCGCGTGCGTATTATCATGAATACGCAATACACTACACCCCTTTCCCCCAGTTCACAAAATCTGCCAAGTGCCGTGGTGGGTGGCGCTCTCTTGCAGGGCGCTGTGGAGGGGTGGTGGGCTCAGGCAAATCCACGGGCCCAGGAGGACTTTCACCAGGCCCGGTGGCATTGGCATCCCCTGGTGTTCTTGGCCTTGCAGGCATGGCTGATTCAGGTGGCGAATCGTCAGGTGGCAGACCGTCATGATCATTAGACCCTTGTGAGGCCGTGTCAGTGCGTGAAGTTACACGGCCACGCAACTGATCCACATAGCGGCGATGCAATTGCCCATCTGGTGTCTGCACTCTGTATGAAACTGGGCCAGTGACATCCATAATCACCCCCGGGACCCATTTGTGACCCCCCCAGTATAACTCCTTATGTACACACTGTCATCTGGTTGAAAACTGTGGTACATCGTACATCTCACTCTCATAGTCAGGACGAAGGCGATCTATAGGGCAATGGTCGGGCATCGGCTTGTGAGAAGATTGGCAGGGCTTTTCCCTGTTGATGAATTAGGGGTGACGTGCTGGGACAGCAGAAATCTGGCCAGATGTGTCTGCCAGTCACCGACAGTGATCCTGGATAATGCCTCTTTGGTTGTCTGGACCATGCGTTCGGCTTGGCCATTTGAACCGGGATGGTACGGCACTGTGGTCACATGCCTGATGCCATTACGCCTGACCAATGGCTGGAACTCTGCAGAGGTGAAGGAGGCACCTTTGTCAGAGACGATGACATCTGGCAACCCGTGAGTTGCAAAGAGGAGTGTTAGTATGCTGACAACTGCAGAGGAAAACATGGAGCTCACCATGGACACATCTAGCCACTTAAGAGTGTGAGTCCACTACTGTGAGGAATGTCTTTCCTTTGACTGGACCAGCAAAGTCAACGTGTAGACGGGACCATTTCTTAGTCATCCACTCCCAAGGATGCGGCTGTGCTGTAGGTGGCACGTGACGTAACCTCTGGCAGGTTTCGCAGGCTTTGACTGTTTCCTCTATCTCTATATCCATACCTGGCCACCATGCATAGCTTCTTGCTAGGCCTTTCATGTGCACAATGCCAGGGTGTGCATCGTGCAATGCAGCGAGCACCTCCTTCCTTACCAGGTTGGGAATAACTACACGACTCCCCCATAACAAACAGCCCTCCGGCTCCACATGGAAGAGCAGCGCCCCCAAGCCACAGGGTGAGGCCCCACACACCGGCGCCAGGGGTTTCGTCGCATCATAGTGTGCCAGCACGTCCTCAGTGTGTAGCAACTGTTTTGCAGCAGTGTATGCCTTTTCGTGTCCACTGCCATGAGGCAGACTGGTCAAGCAGATGCTGCAGGGGTTCCAGGACAGTAGCCTTGTCGGGCAAAAAGCAGCTGTAAAAATTGAGCGGCCCAAAAAAATGACCGAAGCTCTGTTTTGTTCTGAGGCGAGGGCGCCCTCTGAATGGCCTCCACCTTTTCACTGGTCGGCCGCATGCCACCCTTATCCACGCGAAAACCCAAGAATTCAGCCTAGTTGGCAGCAAAGATGCTCTTCTGCAATCGCAATCAGCACAGCACAAAGCCATGCACTGTGCTCTTCGATAGATTCGCCAGTGATAAGTGTGTTATCCAGATACGGCGTAACTCCCGGAATACCAGCGAGAAGGGTATCCATGAAACGCTGGAATATCGACACAGCCCTTGATACCCCAAACTGCAGGCGGCGGGCCCGAAAAAGCCCCGCGATGAGTGTTTATGGTAAGCAGCTCTGCAGCGTTGTCATCCAACACAAGCTGCTGGTAAGCTTGTTTGAGGTCAAGCTTAGTAAAAACCACTCCCTCCGCTAACTTTGAGAGCAGTTCAGTTACAGTAGAAATGGGGTAAACGTCTGGTTTCACAACTGTATTGACTGTGCAGCGATAGTCGCCACAAATCCTTAAGCCGCCATCATTTTTGCTACTGGTTCGATGGGTGTGGCCCGCCTTGAGTTTCGCACTGGCTCAAAAATACCCTGAGCTATAGGTTATCAAGCCCCTCATCTAGCTGCGGTTGGAGGGCGAATGGCACCAGGTGTGCCTTGAAACATTTTGGTGAGGCTTCCCGAAGGAGGGAGGTAGTGTAACTGCCACGAATGACTAGAATAGACTTGCTGGCCGTTGGCTAGCGGGTCAGACCCTTTAGTCGACTGGTTAACATAGTCGCCCGTGGTGCGGGAGACACGGGTTCGCGTCCCGGCTGTGGCGGATCCCGGGCTATCCCCCTGAGCTCGCTACAATATGCCGCAGCACCACACACACTAACCAAAGGAGTTGAGTCAAGTGCAGCTGGACTTGGTGTATATATCCGTGTAGACGTTTCGCCTCTTGGTTTGGATAACCATGACCTGGATGAATGACAACCTTCACAGACGCAGCACAAAGCGTCTTTTTTCACCGTCCTTTGCCTCGTTAGCATAAAAGAAGAAGAAGAAAAAACATCCCCATCGTTCAACGTACTCTCCAAGACCCTTCGCTAAGCCACGCCCCCGAAACGCAGACTGGCCAGTCACAGCGCAGCATAGGCCAGCGGTCTGACACTGTCATGGCGGCGCTCCGTTGGCTCCGATGCACAAGTTTTAGATCGTCTTCATTTTCGAGCTGGTTTTGTGGACTTTTAGCTGGTTAAACGTTGTGCCCGGGGCAACTTGTAACCGCGACACTCGTTACCCGGAGAGGCTGGAAGGAGACGTGCGTTTTTTTCCCCTTTCCAAAACCAAAACCAAACCCCTGAAAGTGTAGGCTGTGGATATGTGGACGTCCTCAAATCCCTCAAAGATCAACAAGCGCAGCTTTGTCTGCGCCAAGGCAAGCAATTACTTTTATTAACCGTAAAATAATGTTAAAGCTTGACAGGACTAGCAACAGTAACTAAGGGGGGGGGGGCGGGCCTTAGCGAAGGGTCAATTGAATCGCCAGAGCCTTCTATCCGGCCCAGCGTGGGCAAGGCGCCAATTACTTGTTGAATTTTAATCATGGTCAAAATCAAAGTTTTCATTCGTTTTTTTTTCTTTTCTGGATTAAGATGTCTAACTGAAATTATGATCCACGCATTTATGAAAGCGTGGTTGATCTCGTCTAAACGTTTCCTGAACAAACCTTGGGTTTTCTCCAGAGGTGCCAATCGGTAACCCTGCGACAATGTAATCCCGTTAAGCGACCTCAATGACCAGGCCTGATACGAAAGTACTGTAGCGAATTCGGGGGACAACGCAACTACAGGACTTGCCGCGGCCGGGAAGCGAACCCGTATCGCCCGCACCGCAGGAGACGTCGCTAACCGCTAGACTAAAGGGTCAGGCCCGCCAGCCAGCGGCCAGCGTGTCTTCTTATCCATGCACGTTACAGTACATAACAATATACAGTATGCGGTATCTTGAGGGGTTAGCTATAAAAAACTGTTTCAGATAATTATTATTACTTTTGAAAACTACTAATAAGACACGTTAGCCCCTAGCTAACGGGTCTGACCCTTTAGCCGAGCGGTTAGTGATGTCGCCTTGTGGTGCAGCACACCCGTCTCGAATCCCGCACCGGGCAAGAAAATAACCGGTTATATTGGTGGGATCCGGAAGTGTGCAGATCCTCAGAAGTCTCTTCGGAGCGCGGGAATAACAAAGCGCGAAGGCGCGCTTCCGGGGAGGGTGACGACTGTAAACCAGTAATAAGACACGTTAGCCCCTAGGGAACGGGTCTGACCCTTTAGCCGAGCGGTTAGTGACGTCGCCTTGTGGTGTAGTACACTCGTATCGAATCCCGCATCGGGCAAGAACATAACCGGTTACACTTTTTTTCCCCCAGAATGCGAGCGAGACAATTTTGAATAGAACTTTTCATTCAAGTCTTCCTTGTCGGAGAGCTGTGAACTAGCCATAGTTTAAACTGTGCAGCGATAATGCCTTTACGCATGCCCAGTAACCCAGGTAAGAAAATCCAAGTAGACGCGACGTTTATTGACCTAAACGTCAATAAACGTTGTATCCGGGCGAACTGATTCAACTTTCTCCGATGCGCGGTGAAAAAAAATCTTGACCCCCCCTCCCCCTCCACCCCCCCCACTTGTCGTAACTGGCCCGTTTGCCCATTAGCTTCTAAAAAGGCAAGAATCGAGCGAAAGAACAAATGTCACGAGGATTTCGGTGGCGTGAACGAGGGCTGAGTTTCCGAAGACCCGAGGTGCGCGCGTTTTCCCTTCCCCTAGACAGGTGGGGGTCCGTTTCGCACGCTGCGCGCACCGGTTGTATCGGAAACCCCGCTCACCCGGACTACCCCGGGATTTACATTTAGCGTCCGGCGAAAACTGCGCCACCGCCAGTTAAACCGGGCTACCTCGGCGGCTAGCTGGAAGAAGCTAACCCGCTAGTCGGCTAACAGGGGGGGGTCGTTCCGGTTGCGTTGTTGTTGTCAAAGGACCACGTAACGAACGTCTAGCAATTAAACAGATTTTACCGAAAACAAGCCGTTTTACTCTTAACGCTCGTGGTGAGTACTTTGTTTCCAGAAGTTTTTCCATTTTTTTCCTTACTTTGTTTTGGGATTTTGTTTTTTCTTCTTTTTCTTTTTTCTCCCCCCCCCCCAGTGATGTTTTTCTCTTACGAGCGGCGTTGAGCTAACGCGTTGCGCTGGGCCGGCGCGCTAGCTAGCATGCGGCTAACCCACATTTGCAACCGGCGAAGCACCGGCACCGATAACGTCGACGGTTTTTCTATATCCGCTCCAGAAACCCTCGCAGGTCGCGCTTTGATTTGATTTATTTTATTTGTTTTTGTCTTTTGCAGGGGACTTTTGTTCTCATGTCGGTTTTTGACCAGCTAATTCTTTCACACTCTGCAGCCCACCGAGCTAGCCTCGACTCATAAACGTTAGCCAGGGCATAAGCTAACACCATGTAGCTCAGTAGCTAGCTAACCCTATTTAGCCACTGCACCGTACCAGAACCAGCCTTATCTCGATTTTTGGATGATTTTTTTTTTAATATGACAATTTGTTGTTCATTTTTGAATCTGGCCAAACGGTCGTTGGCTAAGAGAAGCTAGCTGGTTTTGCACAGGGCCCGCGGTACACGTCAGAGCCTGGCCATGGCGCTGTTGGACGGGCCGCGGGTCCCTGGGCTGTGTGGCGCGTGCTCGGAGTTGATCCTTTTCCACCGTCTTGATTTTACTCGCCGTTTGGTGAAGCTTGGATTTTGGGGAAATTGATTTTTTTTCTCCCCCCCCATCGTGATTTTCCTCCCCTTGGAGTGTTGTATAATATTCAGTTGTCTGCCAATGACATCAATATTGTTAACTATTTACAAAACATATTAAAGTCTTTTATGATTCTGAAAGCGTATGGCATGTTTTATCCTGGTTGTTGCAAATGCCCCTAAATTCATACTGGTAGACTGCATCCTTGCACCCGGGGGTCCTTACTGTGCACATGAAACTAGTTATCCCCCCCCCCCCATATGCACTGGGAAGTTTTTAAAGCATGTTATAAAAAAGCTAAGCTGAACAAAAAATTAGCTTCAATTCATCTTTTCGTTCCTTAGTCATGTTCCCTCATACACGAAGTACCCAAGAACTGACCAATTTAAGCCACAAAATCTATTTGCATTTCCAATACATCTGTTTACTTCCTTTACCACCACGTGTCCCATCTCTGAGATTGTGCTAATTGTGAAATACAATAACACTGCTTATATTTACTCTTAATTCAATGACGTGGAGAATCCTCCATATAAGACGAGCTCAAATGAAAGTCATATTCGGCAGCAGACTGTGTGCTTCATTGTCGTAACCCACTTCTACATCTGAATTTCATTTTAATACAACCTCGAAATCAATGGCTGATTTGGAATAGCTGGTCAAATGATTACTCAAGCTGACTGGACCTTGTGTAAGACAGAATTAAAGACCCAGCGTTAATTATTCAGGGACAAATGCATGTCACCCATCTAGCGTGAGGAAAGGGGGAAGGTTTGCTTTGCTAGAATTAAGTGTTGCTGGAAGCCATCGCAGATGTGGATGTCAAAGATGAGTTGCAGTTTTTTTGTATCATAAGATGGGGGGGGGGGCGCTAAGAATTGTGCAAGTAACTAGAATTGGCTCAAAAAAAAATTTTTTTTTGTCCGTAAGTTTTTGTGGAGGCTTTTGTAACCCTAATGCACTGTAAAACTGTTGGTTTATATAGGCTCTTTGAAACATGGTTTACTCCAATTGTCTTTCTGTAATGGTACCCACACCCACTCGTGGTGACATTCTAGGTCATAAGTTCGTGTACTTGGCCCTAATGAAAACACATTGTACATGACTTGAGAATCAGAATTTGTAGGCTGTTGCCTTATGCCAGCGTTTTTGATAAAACTAAGACATTGATTTGTAAGTTTGAGAAATGCTGCAGTCTGTTATTATGAGGAACATAATTTTGTTGGCAACCTTTCACTCTTCCATAAAACTCAAAAATCTCAATAGTTAATATTTAACAGCCCAAAAAACAGCTGCTTGAGTTAATGGTTCTCGCACTCAAAACTGCACAAGGCTGTATGTTGATGTCTCAGATGGGCCGGTTTGAAGATGTGTGCCTCTTTGCGAAGCTGCGTCACTTTCTGTTTGCCTCATCAGTGAATCCTGCAGGTAAGGCTTGATAGACGATAACGCTGTGCAACATGACTGAGGCTTGTTTTCTGTTACCTCAGTATAAGTCACGGGGGGCGAAGGTGAAGTCAACTTTCTCAGAGGGTGCTGCTGTAGTTTGCTGAGAGCACCAATCTCCGCCCCAAGCCACACGCCTGCACAAACTGCCCGCAGTGTCAAAGAACAGGCAGACAGAGGACAGCCCTTCACACAGACGCTATGGAGTGAGTGACGACTACTTCAAACCCCCCTCCCCCTTGTCAGAAAGTCTTACTGTTGATACCTGTCCTGTTTATGACTTGTTATATATCAGGGTCATTCCTTGATGCCTGGCTGCACCCCGGCAGTTGGACTGTACTGGATGACAATATCGCCTTTTCTTTTGGCTAGTGGAAAAATAACACAAGTAATTTGATGGATGTTTTTAATCTTAAGAACCTTACTGGGCGATGAATGTATATGTTGTTTATATGTGTAACTTGTAGCTCCGGTGGTGTTAAGTGGCATGTGTCGCCCATTGAGCTAAACACCCCCTGTGAATGATCATGCTTGAAATATTGTATAATGTCAATAAGTTGGGCAATATAAAACTGCCACCAAACAAAACTGTCAAATGTTCAACAACACCCCTATTTCTCCTTCTTTTAACTTGAATGGCTCGAGTCTGCAGAGGGTGGTGGGACATATGACAAGCACCTGGAAGCTGAATTTCATTTCACCTGGATTTCTTCACAGCTGTGCAGCCTTCTGCATTTCCAAGTGTATAGTTTTTATTGAAGAATTGCAGCATTAGTTTCTTTAAAACCCTGTATCTGTTGGGAGATTAATCTTTGGATCAACGTGTCTGCTCTTTAAATGCATAATCTTTCTTACAGTGAAGCAGGATTTTAGTCTTTTTAAAACTGCAGTAGAGTCACATCACAGTTTCCCGCAGCCATCAGGCACATGACGGCCCTGTTGAAGAAGTGTAGTCTGTTAACATTCAGCCGTTGTATGAGTTGTTCAGAAATGCGTGAACTGAAAACCTTAGCTCGGGATGCATTACGGTCTTATCAGCTACCTTCTTGCACGCAGCGCTGAAGTTCAGCAGCAGCAAAACTGGTAGGAAATCTCCTTCAGCCAGTGTTGCTGAAACACGGACGCCACGTGATGTGTTCCCGTGAGTCTTTAAGCGGTGGGTCAGGGGGATTCCGGTGTTTGAACCCACATTTAATCCCAGACACATGTCCGGTATTATTTTCATTATGCTGATGCTTCAGACGTATCCTATCCGGATATTTAGGACTGTATGTTGATATTCTGTCCAGCTGGGGTATGTGTTCATCTTTTATGTGTTTTGTCTGTGCAGTTATATCAGAGGGATATTTTTGCCTTTTTCTAAGCTGTGGGAGGGGGGGCATTTTTATGCGGTATGGAGTGTGCAGTGCCATTGATAAACTGATGGGGAGACATTGTCCCGCAGCCACCCTGTACATGAAATAAAAAGCAACGGTGGGGCTGATTATCTTTCTATGGTAATGAAATTCAGTCTCATGATAATGATGATCACCGTCTTGTCCACATGCCTGTTGCTGATGCAAAAGGTTTAATCCCTGTAATGCATGAAAAAGGAAAGGCAGTCATCAGGTACTATGCTTTGGTGCAGGGCTTTCTCAATGAAGACTTTCTTTGTGGGCATGCTCACTTGCCTCCTTTTCTCGCAGTAACTGAAGCAATGCATATTTACAGCTCCGGGGGATCACATAGGGTTAGTTGTCATGTTCACGAGTACAACTAAGTTAGCTGTTGCAGGAGTGACGAAGATGACTCATTCCATGGCTTAAACTGGGATTTGTGTATCTGTCTCTCTCTCTCTCCCCTATCCCCGTCTTGTCTTTTTAATAGTCGCTCGCCCACAACCTCCAGCCTGATGGCAAGCAACGTCACCAATAAAACCGACCCACGCTCCCTCAACTCCCGGGTCTTCATTGGCAACCTCAACACCCTGCTGGTCACAAAGGCCGACGTGGAGGCCATCTTCTCCAAGTACGGCAAGATTGTGGGCTGCTCCGTCCACAAAGGCTTCGCCTTCGTCCAGTATTCCAATGAGCGGAACGCCCGCGCAGCCGTCGCTGGGGAGGACGGACGAATGATTGTTGGACAAGTGCTTGGTAAGTTTGCAGGTTCAGCTTCCTGTAAGGGGAGCTGGATCTCTGGCCAGGCTTCTCCATCAAATGGATGTTGAAGAAGATGGTCTCAGATACAATTCCAGGTATCACGGAATGCAGGGCGGCCTCTTGGTATCTTAGGTTGTGCCCCAGTTAAAAGGACCCAACTTCCATTCGCTCCCACATTTTATGCAAGTGTCCTTGAGCAAGGTACTTGACAAGTACTTCCTCAGTGGAGGCTTTGCTAGATGTTGGAGCCTGCACCTCAACCGGCTGGCATGAAGAAAATTTTGCTTCTTATGCTCATGATGACGTTAACTTGTTTATAAAACTTCCTTCACATTATATCAACATGGTTTCGATTGTGGGCGGCACGGTGGCGCAGTGGTTAGCCCGGTCGCCTCACAGCAAGAAGGTCCTGGGTTCGAGCCCCAGGGTAGTCCAACCTTGGGGGTCGTCCTGGGTTGTCCTGTGTGTGGAGTTTGTATGTTCTCCCTGTGTCTGTGTGGGTTTCGTCCCGGTGCCCCGGTTTCCTCCCACAGTCCAAAGACATGTAGGTCAGGTGAATCGGCTGTACTAAATTGCCCGTGTGTGTGTGTGTGTGTGTGTGTGTGTGTGTATGTGTGTGTGTGTGTGCCTGGCGGCCTGTCCAGGGTGTCTCCCCGCCTGCCGCCCAGTGACTGTTGGGATAGGCTCCAGCATCCCCGCGACCCTGAGAGCAGGATAAGCGGGATAAGTGGTTCGGGTAATGGATGGATGGTTTCTGTTGTTGGCAGCCATAAATGAAAGCTTCTGTTTTTCTTCCCAGCTAGTGCGAGGCTGTTTGTGGTAATACGCTAAATACATTTTTGTGAAATGTAGACGGACGAGTCTCAACAACCATGCAAAACATTGAGACATATCAAAAGTTCATCCAAACAAGTTGTATTGAGATATTTTCGAGGTGACTCGACCACAGTTTTGTATCAGGTGCCAGAGACGTTGCCCTGTCTGTTGAGGTTGGTGTCAGACCCGTGTCTCATCAGTGACCTATTTTTTTTGAACAGTTTCTTTTAATATCTGGATATAAATACCATTATATGGCAAAACATGTCTAGATTTTGGGGGGAAGTCCTGACTCTAAATGGCTTCGTTGACGTACGTATACCCCAACCCTCCCCGTCCAGCAGCACCACCGACCCTGCTGTCTCTCTTAACGCCATATTGGTCTGTTGTTTTTTTCTTACTTTCATAGACATCAACTTGGCTGGAGAACCAAAACCTCACAGGTCAAAGACCACCAAACGCTCTGCCGGGGACATGTACAGGTTTGTTAAGATAATACTAGTATGATAATAATAATTATTGTGTTTATTTAAAGGCGCCTTTCGTGACACTCAAGGTCACCTTAACATCAAACACAAAGCAGTAAAAAACAATAATGCCAGTATCTACTACTACTACTAGGATCCGTGATGTGTTTCACGAGTAAAAATACATTAAGGATGCCCAGCAAGATCTGCTCAAAAGTTAAACGTCTTGAGTTTCAACACCAGAAAGACCAGATGGTCATTTTGACCATTTTGGATTTTCAAAGTTTAATAAATTTGTGAGAGAAAAAAAAGATATAGACCTGCCACTCCCTGAATGCCCCTAAAACTGCATATATTTGCATTAAAATGAGTTTTAGATCAGTTGCACAAAAATAAGTTACGATAAGATCTACCTGAAACGACCATGAGCCGCCAAAATGACCGCTCATAATTTGCGCGTCAATGTGCGTGTCATGTCACTGTTTATGACGTGTCTCGGTCGCGTCATTTCCTTGATGAAGTTCGTTGCTCTGTCCTAGAAACACACTAGCGCCCTCTAGTGCAGAGAAATAGTCTAAACTTGAGTTTTGATTATTTCCAACATGTCTGGTTACAGACGTGGTTACAGACGCACCATGACTACCACCGACATGTTGCAGTATTTACAGGCGTTGGATAGCGGCCATTTTAAGTTGTTTGAAAAATAGTATTAAAGTTGTTAAAATGTTAATTTTGGTGTCAGTCGTTTCCTAACAGGCATCCTAACATATGTAATGCATTAATATCTCATTTGGGTATTTATCTTGACAGAATAGAGTTTAAAAACCGGTGGTCATTTTGACTGCTCATGGTCGTTTTAAGTAGGAGTGAAATCCCGGTTCTGGTTCAAACCAGAGTTTGGGAACAGAGTATAAACAAATCATGAAACAAAAGTTTGCTTTTAAAAACACTTCCTAGAATCATCTTCATTTTCCTCTTCTGCTCATTTCTAAAGCAGCAGTTCATCGTTTGACCTCGACTACGACTTTCAGAGGGATTACTACGACAGGTGAGTCGGTCATTCCTTCATGGTTTCCTCATCTGCCAGTCTGTCTCTCCAGGTTTTATAGAAAACCATAAACATCATTAATCACTTTCTGGAAATGTATCTGGTGATAATGTTTTCCTTCCTGAGTTGGACAGGGTGTTAAACGGGAATCCCGAGATTATTCATACCGTTTATGAATAGTGACCCATAATGCGGTTTACCCATGCGGGCAGTCAGTGTCTTTTAAAAGAGTTAGTGTCATGGTTTTGTTTGCCCATTTTAATTTAATTTAATTGAACGGCTCTTGTGTTTCCTTTGTGGACTGAGCGAGTGTCCTAAATCCACAACCTATTCAGAACCGATCCCAGGTAGTCCCCGGGTTACGAACGCCCGATTTACAAATGCCGGTACTTACGAACCGACCTCCATAAAGCCTGTTATTTTAAGAAAATTGAGTTACACACAATTGTTCATACTACTTTATAGTATTACTTCGTAGTACTTCGAACAGACAGACTACTTGGCGTGGTCCTCAAAGCACTGCGCGTTTTAGGCAGTTCGTCGGCCCGAGGGAGAACAACGCCACGCCGTCATCACCATTTCCAGTTGGATTGCGTAAACATTGTGTGCGTTGTGTTTTGACGTAAAGTTTGTCGTGTGTTTACCCTGGTAATCGTGGTTTCCGAGCGTGGCTTCAGGAACGAGGGCCCCGAGCGGGCTCTCGTTTCTGGCCCGCTCTCGGAACAGTGGCAGGCGGGGAGTTTGAAATGTAAGAAATGTTTCTTTAAAGTTTTACACCTATACACACATCCTCTCTCTCAGGTATAAATCCTGTACTGTGGTTAGATTTATTGTTACTGCATTATTATATTTACGTTTTAGGTCAAATATATGCTGTGTACTAAGACACACATGTGAGTAATCGACGCTGGATGTGAACTGTACATAACTGTTCCGACTTGCATACAAATTCCACATAAGAACAGTCTAAAAAATGCAACCTGTTCATAACCCGGAGACTACCTGTACTGTCTTATATATATATATATATATATATATATATATATATATATATATATATATATATATATAAGACAGTACAGGTATATATATATATATATATATATATATATATATATATATATATATATATATATATCTGTGATTTATTGACCTCGTGTGCACCCTCTTGACCATTAAGAGCGGCAGATGGAGCCCTGCTGGTTGTTCCTGGGTCTCGGGTTCGTCACAAAGGTTGATGGGCTTTTGCTGTTCGATCCCCACACTATGGACCTCTCTTCCTACTGAACTCAGACACACTGAGTCTCCAGCTTCTTTCAAATCTCTTCTTGAAACTTTTCTCTCTGTGAAAGCTTTTGGAAATGTTTGGTATTTGTTTTTTATTTATTTATACTGTATTTATTTTTATTCCTATTTATCTGGTCTTATTCATTTATTGTGTTTACCTCCTCTGTGCTCATGTCCTTTGGTCTTATTCTCTTTTTTGCCTTGTTTTGTTTTTATATATATATCAGCTTTGTTAAAAGAAACACTCAATGATAGGAAAAGTGCTCAACAAATAAGGAGCAAAATAATAATAATAATAATAGACAGCTGGTGATTGCTTATGACATGAAACAGGCTTGTCCTGTCTCATAAAGAATTTACTTGACTCACTGGATTATATATTTATTTATTTATATAAAATATCCTAAATTGTAATTTCTGAGTTTTTAGCTGATGTCGGCTTGTATTTATATTATATTTACTGTGTATTTTCATCCATGCAGCACCCATAGTATCTACTCGCCTGCTAATCTTCACCATCCATTTTTTGATTGTAGAGTTTACTCGTACCCGTCCCGCGTGCCCCCTCCCCCTCCCCCCTTGTCACGGGCTGTGATTCCGTCCAAGCGGCCGCGGGTCAGCCTCAGCGGCGGAGGAGGTAGCAGGCGGACCAAGACCAGCTTCTCTTCTTCCTCAAAGAGCAGCCAGAGGACGTCCTCATCCAGAACAAGTCAGTAGCCACGCTGCAGTCACAGCCAAACGTTGAAGCAGTTCCAAGCCAGCCTGTGAGGAGATGAATAAACTGCATTGTCAGTCCATGCCATTCAAGTTGCCGTCTTTAGTGATCAAACCATCAACCCGTGCTAAGGGTCGCATATTAACATGTCCGACAGAAAACAAAAAGAGAGGCTTCGATAAGACTTGCTCACCACTAGAGGGTAAGAAAAGTGTAGTCCAAGTGTAGTCGATCTTCCAGATATAAGTCCATACTGCTTGTTACTAAAAAAGTCTGTTAGACTTCATATGGTCAACAATATATGTCCTGATTAATTTTTCCATTGTCTTACATACTACAGATGTCGGACTAACTGGCCTGTAATTTCCTGCTAGTGACTTGTTTCCTTTTTTGAAAATTGCGCTGATGTGTGCCTCTTTCCAATCACAGGGTAAAGTCGATTCTTCTAATGATTTATTATACAGCATTGTGAGAGGTTCGGTAATCACACTAGCCAATTCCTTTAAGGTCCTAGGATGTGACGCATCTGGCCCTGGTGATTTCTAGATGTTCACATCCTGTAGAAGGTGTTTTATATCTTCAAAAGTTATTATAAAACATTCTGTTTGCTGAACTTCCACTTGTGGCAGTTCAGGTATGTGCCCTTCAGGTTTGATCACAAATATACTGCTGAAGCAACCTGACAGTATTTCTGCTTTTTCAGTATCTTTGTGTTTTTTTGGGCATTCGTGTCCTTTTGATGAGTGTATAAATCTCCGACTGATCTCTTAACTTTTGTCCTCTTATTAATATAATTCCGGATAACCTTTGGTTGCAGCTTAGAAACAGTTTAGGTAAAAGGTTTAGTCACTTTTAATTTGCGTTACGTTTTTGACGTGTCAGGTATTCCATCTTAGCTCACATTTTTTTGCAGGATTTAAATTCTTTTAATATATTTTGGTGTTTCCACTCAGCTTTTCTTATTTGCAGCTTTTAATGTGCGTACAATATAGATGGAAACTCAGCTCGCCACATTTAACATGTTAACACTGTCGTGTGTGGAGTCTTAAATGTTGGATTGGCTGTGTGATCTGGAAATTAATTGTCAGATTGTTTTACTATTGTTTTTGTCTTGTAAACCACTGTTTAGATTAATGCTTAAAGCTGCAACCATGAAGACTGCATGTAAACAAGTGTTCAACAACAAAATGCTTTCTGTTAGTCTGTCAGTGGTACATTTAAGACAGTAGCGAATCCACAAACATCCAAATCACAGGTACTGTAGGACTTTAATAGTTACTGTAGGACTTTAATAGTTACTGTTGGGTAGGACTTTAGTAGTTACTGTTGGGTAGAACTTGAATAGTTACTGTTGGGTAGGACTTTCATAGTTACTGTTGGGTAGGACTTGAATAGTTAGTTAGGTAGGACTTGAATAGTTACTGTTAGGTAGGACTTGAATAGTTACTGTTAGGTAGGACTTGAATAGTTACTGTTAGGTAGGACTTGAATAGTTACTGTTAGGTAGGACTTGAATAGTTACTGTTGGGTAGGACTTTCATAGTTACTGTTGGGTAGGACTTTCATAGTTACTGTTAGGTAGGACTTTAATAGTTACTGTTGGGTAGGACTTTAATAGTTACTTTGGGTAGGACTTGAATAGTTACTGTTAGGTAGGACTTGAATAGTTACTGTTGGGTAGGACTTGAATAGTTACTGTTGGGTAGGACTTTAATAGTTACTTTGGGTAGGACTTGAATAGTTACTGTTAGGTAGGACTTGAATAGTTACTGTTGGGTAGGACTTGAATAGTTACTGTTGGGTAGGACTTGAATAGTTACTGTTAGGTAGGACTTGAATAGTTACTGTTGGGTAGGACTTTCGTAGTAGTTATTGTTGGGTAGGACTTAAGTAGTTACTGTTGGGTAGGACTTTAGTAGTAGTTACTGTTGGGTAGGACTTTCATAGTTACTATTGGGTAGGACCTTCATAGTTATTGTTGGGTAGGACTTTTGCAGCAGAAATGATATAGAGCGTAGCGTTTTATTTCTTCACCATTGCAAAAATGTTACAGGTAGCGGCAAATTTCAAGAAGTAAAGTTGGGGCCAAACAACAGAACAAGCCCATAGAAGATCTTTAGCGACAGAAAGTACAACATCGGTAACTAGAAACTCAGGTTCTGCCGTATACTTTTATTCGCCAGTGGGGAAGATACTGACACACAAGCACTGATGAGACGGTTTTATTTCGAGTGGAGGTTTTGTAGTCAAACACCACTGCAGTTACCATGTAACACCACTGGTGTCAGTCAGTAATTAGATAAAAATGGGGAGTGTTGGGATTGTAGGTTTAATAAGGTTTAGTATTTTTACTAGTGCTCTTAGCTTTGTACGAGAGATAAAGTGGACCTGAAACCAAAAGATGAAGCAAAGCTCACTTAGTTTCTGCCTAATGGACACACAACCAATGTCTTAGTGTCTCTGTCTGTGGTTGGCAAAGTGTTACCTAGATGTTTTGTCTGTACCTCTCACATTATTTGCTCATCCAGAGTTCTCTTTCCTTCTGCCCTCTCTCTGCAGTGAAAGTAGATGAGCTGCAGACCATTAAGCGTGAGCTGACCCATATCAAAAGCAAGGTGGACTACCTGCTGGAAAGTCTGGAGCGCATGGAGAAGGACCACAGTAAGAAGTCAGGTAAGGCAGAGATGCAATAGCCTGAGGGAAGGCAAAGGGGGGGGGCGCAAAAAAAAATTTCACCAAAGATATGGGGAAGGAAAGCAACTACTACCCCCTACTGGTTGAGTTTGTGAATTTATGCTTAAGAAAATGTCGTACCATCCTACCAACACGGGGGTCGTTGGTTCGAATTTCCATGTTACCTCCAGCTTGGTCGGACGTTCGTACAGACACAATTAGTCATGTCTGTGGGATGTGGGTATGTGTCCTGGTCGCTGCACTAGCACCTCCTCTGGTCTGGTCTGGTCGGGTGCCTGTTCGGGGGGGGGGGGACTGGGGGGAATAGCGTGATCCTCCCACACATTACGTCCCCCTGGTGAAACTCCTCACTGTCAGGTGAAAAGAAGCGGCTGGCGACTCCACATGTATGGGAGGAGGCATGTGGTAGTCTGCAGCCCTCCCCGGATCGGCAGAGGGGGTGGAGCAGGACCAGGACGGCTCGGAAGAGTGGGGTAATTAGCCAAGTACAATTGGGGAGAAAAAAGGGGTGGAAATCCCCCCCCCCAAAAAAGAGAAAATGTCGCACCAAGTCACAAGTACTAAACGTGTACTAAACTTCAGCCACAGCTGCCATCATTGAGAACACAAGGCTATAAAACTGAACCCACAACAAAGTGTTGTAGTAAAACATTCAATTTCAGCTCCACATGTATGGAATTCAGTTTTGTCTCCAGCTGCCTGTAGGAAACCACAATTAATAAAGTAACATTGTTTTGCACACAGAAAGGGACACCTGCCTTTTATTTGGGCCATTCTGAAGGGCAGCTTTAATTTAATTTCAGCCGTCAAAGCAGGTTGAATCAGTTCATCTTGACACGTTTACTGACGGATATGTTTCATCACTCATCTAGGTGACCTCTGACTGCAGGTCTCCCCACCCTTATAAACAATACAGTCGCATAACGACCGAACCCAACGACCAGTTTCATATGCACGTATGGGTGTGACCATCAATGGCCATGTGTACTATTCACGGAGGATTTGGGGACGTTTGCAATCACAGCACTGTAAGATGGTGACAGATGTACTCTTAGCCCCCCTCGGTTCAGGGACGGTCGTTCCCTCTTCACATAGAAGGCCTCCTTGACTCCCCATTCAAACCAGCGTTCCTCCCTATCAAGGATGTGCACATCCTCATCCTTGAAAGACCATTCCTGAAGCGAGGCATACATAGAGACATTAATTTTAAGAAGTTACCTGGGCAGAAGACTTTACCATTGAGCTTTGCAAAACCACTAGAGGGCGGTATAACTCTCCTCTTCCCATACAAATGTCTACAAACAGCCCTGGCCTTATCATCCATCCATCCATTATCCAAACCACTTATTGTGCTCTCAGGGTCGTGGGGATGCTGGAGCCTATCCCAGTAGTCATTGGGCGGCAGGCGGGGAGACACCCTGGACAGGCCCCCGTAGGATATTAGCACAGACGTCATTTCTCTTCTGAGGACGTGATCTCGATTTTTGAAGCGACAATCATAAATATTTGCATGCAAATAAATGTCCTGTCTTGATGCATGCCGAATAATCCAGGTAAGAAAACCCAAGAAGGTTGAATCAGTTAATCTGGACACAACGTTTGAGATGGAAAGGTCTCATAACTCGACCAAGTGACCTCTTCAGTCTCAGCTGACTGCAGGTACCCCCACCCTGATAAACAATATGGCGGCATAACGGCCGAAAACGACCGTGTTCATAACCCGGAGACTACCTGCCGTGAGCGTCTGTCGCCATCTTACAACATCGCGACTGCAGCCATTCCCAAATCCTCTGAGCAGTACACATGGCCACGAAGGTCTACTTAATGGTCACAGCAACTTGCATAAGAAACCGGTCGTTTTCAGTTGTTATGCCACTGTATTGTTTATAAGGGTGGGGACACCTGCAGCCAGTTGAGATTGAAGAGGTCTCTAAGATGATGATGAGACGTTTCTTTCAATAAACGTTGTGTCCAGATGAACTGATTTAACTTCTTTTGGGTCCTTTTTGATGGTTTCTATTGTTGCCGTATTTAAGACAGTGGGTTAGCCACAAAGATTCAAATCATGAACCCGTTTTGTAATGCCCAGTTTAGGGATTTCTTTCGGGTCGTGCGTAACCAAATGAGTTTTACATCCGCATCGAAGCAGCGAAACGCAGAAGAAAAGTGCAGGTGGCGGGGACCTTGTCATCGCTCGTTCTTGATTTGCAAAATTGTGATATGTCAAAATGCGTCGTCTTTGAAATTGCGGTGGTATTATCAGTGATATTATATCGAACATTACTATCCTGGATTACTACAGGTGTGAGTAAGTAAAACAATAAATAAATAAGATCAAGAATAACTCGGTGTTGCCTCAAATTGTCAACCTTCTGCTTTCTCGTTTGGCAGAGGCCAAGGGCAGCAAGGCAGAGCCAGGAGAGGTGACGTCTCCACAGCACCCCAGCCCCAAGAAAGATGAGGGGATAAAGAGAGAGAGGGAGAGCCAGGACATCAACGACTCGGAGGAGGAGGAGGAGGAGGAGGAGGAAGACGATGGAGACCTGCTTGAGGAGGAAGAGGTGAGGCGAAGCCACAATGTGAGGAGGAATGTCTTGTAGCCCGACTTTCTTCTGTAGAAATTTAAAAATTCAAAGCCTTCTGCCTTCTCACTCAACAACACAGTCCATTCAGTAAATTTGCAACACAACCGCTGTCCCAGAGAACGAACGCCAGCCAGGATGACTGGCGGAACGGCCGGTCTGCATGGGCTAGCAGTTAGCTTAGCCTGCCCCGCTCTCCCAGCCGATCCAACACCAGCTCTCCCAGCCATCAAACGACATTGAGCGTCACAGACATAAATCCTTGTTAAGTTATTCACACGATGACACAAAATCAGATGTAGACGTGGACAAAGACACTGCATAGTCGGCACTGGGTGAGGCCGCCGCAAACGTGAGTCCGCGCCGCCATCTCCCCACACCGGATGTCCAATAATAGTCCCCGTTTATTAGCAAAGGGGATTTGAGACCTCCAGGACAATGACTTATTTGTAATACCCTGTCCATATAAATGTGTAGGCAGAACATTTGACCTACAATACACTGCCAGTAAGTTGACCCTCGTATCAAAAATATGGGTACACATTGCTTAGTACTAATGACACCTAATGGCTTAGTTATATATCCGTTAGTGGTTCTCAACGCTGGTTCTCGATACCCACAGTCCTGCTTGTTGTCTTCTCTGCCAAGTATTCCAGTCGTCTAATCGGCGAGTTTTTCTACTTGACAGAGTAGAAAGCCACCAGTGCTGTCGGTCCCGACAACCCAAGTCAAGAACCGCTGGCTCGTATACACGTTTCTGTATTTAGCAGTAACAAATCATCTTCAAAATTCTTCAGGTGAAGAGCCAAGAACGGGACGAGGAAGATGATGAAGAGGAGGAGGAAGGGGAGCACGTGGACGGAGATGACGATGGCGACAGTATCAACGGCGAAGAGGACTCCTAGACAAACGCAGACGGACATACAGACGCATATATTCACACAGCTCCCAGTGGAAACCCGGACTCCTGTTTTAATACCTGTGCTGTGAATACGCATAGCATAAACATTTGCTCACACTCTTGCATGGTGAATCTCAACACTGATGTTGTCCATCACTCCACAAGCTTATTTCTTTCTGTTTTGTTGTTTTTATTTTCTTTACTGTTGTCCGAAACCGCTGTAACAGGGGTTACTAGCTGTAGGTTTCATTGCGCATTTATTTTCTGTTCATTCATCTTCTGTCCTTGAGGGCAGAAACACGCGTTCCGAGAAACACAGCGAGACGTGTCTTGGAACAACAATCCAACTACACAGGACCCATGAAATTGTAAGAAACTTGTGTTGTTGTTTTTTTTTTTAAGAATTATTTGTTTGACTTTGTGTGCTCTGTATTCATTCATGTCACTGTTTTTATACTATTCAGTCTTGGTTGAACTGTCAGTAAGTTCCAATAAATATTGAAATTGGATATAGTGCCAATTTGTGTGATTGTTCTATGTAAAAGGTTTACGGAACTTAAAACAAATGGAAATGTCAGTGATGTGTTACATATTTTTCTATTTGGCAAATTTCATCCTGCTTTACCAGTGGGTTTTAAGCAGGCAGTCTTTGGTATGGCTCAACCGAAGAGCTATGGCAGACAGAATTCCTGTCTCTTCCGTATGCCTATATCGGTCGGTGTAAGGCAGGGCACAGCTATTACTAACCTGTCAGACACCTGTTATGAATATATGAACAAAGCAATTGATCAAGAAGGGTCTTCGCTCAGCAGCTCAGTCTTACCAGTATGCTAATGGGTCCCATTAGAGACAAAGATAACACTCTTCGCACCAAATGGGGAGTTGATGTTGCAACCCTGCTAAACCCTGTGAGAGTTGTAACCCTGTTGCAACCCTGCTAACCCTGTAAAAGTTGTAACCCTGTTGCAACCCTGCTATAAACCCTGTTGCAACCCTGTTAACCCTGTAAAAGTTGTAACCCTGTTGCAACCCTGTAAAAGTTCATCAGCACAATAGAAGTGCATTCTTCTGTGGTTTTCCAACAGGTTTATCGGAAAACCCCGACCTCTATTGTGCTTGGTAGTTCTCCAACTTTCTACCTGTCATGTCGAATGTAAAAACCTGTTGGGTGGGATGTGACACCTGACACTTCTCAATAATCCCGTATGTGTGTTTTTTTCCAGCTGGTTTTAAAATGTGTATCTTGAGTTTTGCATATCTATTAAGTATGAATGAGTCCATGTAATTTCAGAAATAAGGGAGGTATATTGCATTATAAAAAAACAGGTAAATGTTTATTCTTGATTACACAATAGTGTTAAAGTAGTACAGGTCAAAGGAGGTTTCTGTTTAGCACTTAAAGACCACACAGTAAATGCTAAAACACATATAAAAAAGTTTTGTATTATTAAAGGCGCTTTTGACAACCACCTCGTTCCATCACAGAAAAGGGAGTTACGGTGATTGTGACATACTCTTCTGTACAATCTAAACTTGGTGGCTATCTGTGTTCTTCTGCACACCCCTCTGCTTGTGCACAATTTACATGTTGCTTGCAGGAAAAGCAGCTATTTTACACTTCATTCATTGCCCATCCTGAATCGGCTCAATCTTTTTCAGGATTCCTGACTTCATTGGACCCTCCTTCCCATGCATCTTACCACGGTCCTTTCCCGGTTCGCTGTATGATGCAAAATGTTAGGACACTCATCAGGGCGAGGGTGCCTGGTGAGGGAACGAGAAGAGAGACTGTGAGCTATGAGAACGATTTCGAGCCCAGCATATGCACACGGACTGCCATGACGGTTATGATAGGATGACTGAGGTGTCCGTGAACAAAAACCTCAAGCCTTCTGTTGTTCACTCACTGTCATTTATTCTGCGTAAGTGTCTGCATCTACAAGTATATATAGGAAAATGTGGAAATACATTGAAAGGTTTTCTGTGTGTGTGTGTGTGTGTGTGTGTGTTGCTAACAATTGAATTAGAAAGCACTGCTAGTTCCCAATGTGGGAGCTGTTGTGTTAACACTGGCTAGCATTGTGTTGTGTTTGCATTGAGGTGCATTGTTACCTGGTGCTGTTGCGCTCACAGCACTGGAAGCTGTGGTTGCAGCAGTGGCTGCAGCAGTGGCTGCAGCAGTGGTTGCAGCAGCGGTTGCAGCAGTGGAAGGTGGAGGTGTTCCGGTAGTGTTAACATTACTGCTCGGGTCAGCAACGTTCAGGGGACCGTCTCTCTTTTGGATTGTGAAGGTAAGAGCACCTGAGGAATAAACAAACCAAATCGTATATCAGTAAAAAAACAAAAAAACAAAAAAACAAAAACAAAACCTCTTATTAAGGGCCTTCCTGCCCTTTTCTGAATTCTTATGCAGAGTATGTGTCTGAGTTTTACCCAGAATGGGGACAAAGAGCTAGATTTACATTTGGATTGATGACCTGAGGATGAATCTTTTTTTTTTCTCCAATTTTCCCCCCTTTTCTCCTCTTTTTTTTTTTGGAGCCGTCCCGGTTGCTGCTTCACCCCTTCTGCCGATCCGGGGGGACACCCCGACTGACCAGAGGAGGCGCTGGTGCAGTGACCAGGACAAATGCCCACATCCGACTTCCCACCTGCAGACACGGCCAGTTGTGTCTGTAGGGACGCCCGACCAAGCTGGAAGTAAGACGGGGATTCGACCCAGCGATGCCGTGTTGGTAGGCAACGGAACAGACCGCTACGCCACCCGGACGCCCACCCAAGGATGAATCTTGAGTCAATACAATGTCCATAATTTTGACCTAAGTCAGTTTGTGTGTGTGTGTGTGTGTGTGTGTGTGTGTGTGTGTGTGTGTCCTCTTACCAGTGGTTTCACTTCCAGTTGCCAGTGCGACAGTGAAGATGATGACGGTGCCGTCTCCTGCCCTTTGGACTCCTGCCCTTGAGCCATTGACTGCTGGGACGATGAACTCACATCGGGTTACATTGTCCGCACCCGACACGACGCGGATCTCCTTCACCATCTAAACAGGCGA